>NC_135819.1:35617943-35740450 GCF_964213995.1 Mustelus asterias
GAGGGGAGGGGGGGGGAGGGAGAGGGGGTTGTTACCGATCATCCCCTCGGGTGGGGGGGGGGGCTGCTGCCACTCTGCGGCCGATCGGTGGGGAGGGAGGGGGCAGGGCGTTCCGCTGAGGTGACTAATGACAGTTGTGGTGTTTGAAGTATGCGGCCACCCCGGAGAGGAGGGATTCGTTCCTCCGGTGGGGAGGAGGGATCGACCGCAGAGTGGCAGCGGAACCCCCTGCCCCCTCCCTTCCCACCGATCGACCGCAGAGTGGCAGTGGAACCCCCTGCCCCCTCCCTTCCCACCAATCGGCCGCAGAGTGGCAGCGGAACCCCCTGCCCCCTCCCTTCCCACCGATCGGCCGCAGAGTGGCAGTGGCCCCCCCTCCAGAGGATGATACGTCACACCCCCTCTCCTCCCACCATCCCCGCCCCCCCCCCAGGGATGATCGGTCACACCTCCTCCCCTCCCATCGCCCCTCCCCCCCCCCAGGGGATTATTGGCCACACCGCCTCCCCTCCCACCTCCCCAGGGGATGATCAGTCACACCCCCTCCCCTCCCACCACCCCCCCCCACCCCCCCCCCCCCCCCCGCCCCCAGATGGTCTGGGTCAGAGAGCCGCTCTCTCTGCTTTTTTCTCCCCGCCCGGGCGCGCTGCTTCAGATTTTCTTTCGAACTGCGCATGCGCAGTTCAGAGCTCCGATCGTTCCGGCAGCGCTAAGCCCCGCCCACAGCGTGAATCGGACCGAAGCTGGCAAAACGCGTGTGGGCGCGCTGGAAAGAGGATTCTGGGCTCGGATCCATATTACGCCCAGATCCCGCCCCTCGGCTCCGATTGGTAAAATCGGGCCCGATGTCTTAGACCCACATTCCAATGTTGCAAGAACAGATTCTTCACTTTGTCGGCACGTTTTTAACAACTGGGAAAGAATGTTTAAAGTTTATTTATTAGTGTCACAAGTAGGCTTACATTGACACTAAGAAGTCTCACAACACCCAGGTTAAGGTCCAATATGTTTATTTGGAATCACGAGCTTTCGAAGCGCTGCTCCTTCCTCAGATGAGCAGCACTCCAAACCTCGTGATTCCAAATAAACCAGTTGGACTTTAACCTGGTGTTGTGAGACTTCTTACTGTTGCCCACCCCAGTCCAATGCCGGCATCTCCACATCATGGCTACATTAACACTGCAATGAAGTTATTGTGAAAATCCCCGAGTCACCACACTCTGGCGCCTGTTCGGGTACACTGAGGGAGAATTTAGCATGGCCAATCCACCTAACCAGTACGTCTTTTGGACTGTGGGAGGAAACCAGAGCAATTTCCCCACCCCCGTCTCCTCTGTCTCCCTCTGATTTAGCAAAACTGATTGGTGGTCACGGTGGCCAGAATTCTCCGGCCGTTCACGTCCGTCACCACTGCCAGCGAGGATGGATTTTTAAAGGCAAGATAATCTTATTGTCATTGATTGCCAAGGAGTTATTCAATCTCTGAAGAGAAACTATGCAGAACATGGCATTCTGGATATTGTGGTGTCGGACAATGAGCTGTGATTTGCTAATGAGTTATTCTAAAATTTTGCGAAGATTCATTCACCGGCTCACCTTGTTATCCTTGGACAAATAGAGAGGTGTGCGAAACATCAACGATTTGATGAAGAATGAAAAATCCTACTTTAGCTCTTCTGAGTTACAGCACCTCACTGCCGCAAGAAGGCTTCTCACTATCAGGGTTGTTAGCGGGAAGGAGATTGAGAACACAACTTCCAGCTCTGCATCTGAAGCTAAAACCTGTGTGACGATACTGTGCCCTTAAGAAACCAAATTGTGCCATGTTTCTTCTGAAGGGACTATTTTATACTTTAACCCTGATGGCTGTTGATTGTCTGCAGCCCGGCACCCACTTGCTGATACTGCAGAAGGTTACTCACTCCTAGTTCCTGGAGTGTTTGCTTTAATCTGGGCTAGTGCATTATTGTTATTCTTAGATTGTTCTCTGGGGTTCCGGAGTAGGGTTTGAATAGGTTGATTGACAAGAAAATCTTGTGTGTGAGTGGAACCAGGCTTGCAGGGAGAAAAAAAGCAAGCAGTTGCTGTTTGAATTTGCAAAGAACAGTAGCTTTTTTCCTTCTCTCGCCCTCTCTCTCTTTTTGGAAATCGAAGTCTGGGACCTGCTAGAAAATAGGTATCTCTCTCCAGAGATCTGTGAAAGACAAGAGGTGTTTTCTTCTTCTCTCTCTCTCTCTCTCAATGAAGTTCGGCTGTGTGACGACAGACCTTCCTCTGGAGGCTGCTATCTGAGAGTCAGAAGATGGGTGTCTCTCTGTATCTCTGTCCAGAGGGGTTAAAAGGCTGGAGAACTGGGAATTCATATAAACCTGTGTGCCTTGAAGAGGAATTTACATCTATGGGGGTATTGCTAAAATTGTAACCAATAGAAATAGCTAGCAGTTACGAATTTGTCGTGATTGAATATTTCAATTGGTAAAAGTCATGCCAATCATTTTTGTTATACTTTAACTGTGTTTTTAAATATAGTTTGTTTTAATAATAGTTTCCAAGTGGCTCAATAGAATCACAGCTGAGCAGAACACCTTATGCTCACACTAATGCCAAAATCAAAAATAGCTGGGATCCGGGCTAACCTCGTAACATACCTTGGAGATTCTGATCTGGTCCCTAACATTTAATATTACCTCGAACAACTACAAGAAGGTGAAACAGTGTGAGGAAGAACAAAGAAACAAACAGGCTCATAACTTTAATATCAGACACAGAGCATGAGATTGATCAGTGTTGAAGCCCAGGCTGAGAGAATGGACATGTGATGAAAAAGAAGAAGGTGTAATAATCAGAAGAGCTCCACAACTGAGGTCTGACAGGCCAGAGACAGGCCAGGGAAATAGAAGGAGAAACCACAGTGCCTTCATATCCTTAGCAAGAAAGCCAATAGAAACGTGGGCTTACTATTCAGGTCCTGATGGAGAGAAAGAAGAGGCAACAAGACAAGGTTCTACCACAACCGAGGGGAATGACACTCACTCCGACAGAGAGGGAAAGGCGGAATGTCCTCAGAAAGAGATCAGAACAAGATCAAGGGGATTGGTCAAACCACCTGAGGGACTAACCCTGTAAAGTCAGAGACTTTGGGGAGCGATGTGGGAGAATGTATACAATTGGGATGAAGACTTGTGGGGTGGTGTAGAGAATGATAGAATAGAATACCTACAGTGCAGTAGGAGGCCATTCAGCCCATCGAGCCTGCACCGACAACAATCCCACACAGCCCTATCCCCGTAACCCCACGTATTTACTCTGTTAATTACCCTGACACTAAGGGGCAATTGACCATGGCCTATTAACCTAACCCGCACATCTTTGGACTGTGGGAGGAAACCGGAGCACCCGCAGGAACCCACACAGACAGTCACCCAAGGCCGGAATTGAACCCTGGTCCCTGACACTGTGAGGCAGCAGTGCTAGCCACTGTTACACTGTGCCACCCTAAAATAAAGGCTAAACACCAGAAGTACCCAGTGTTGATGTATCAATGATGTTATACTACATGATTGAGTAGTGGTGGTCTGGAGGGAGCAGAAATTCCAACCTGGTACAGAGTTCCTACTATGTATATAGTAGCTATCAGCAAAGAGTAATGGTTTTAACCAACTATAGTCTCAAGCTGCTTGCTTTGGGAGATAAGACAAACCTTAAAGAACCCCATCTTGACCCTGAACACAGGAAAAAACAAACACGATTGTCCAGGGAGAGTGCAGGATCGTGGAAAGACCTTTATAAGCATTTGCTTATATCAAATCCAAAAGTGCTTTTCATTTTTACCGACTTCACAAAAGACACTGGATATCTCAAATACTTCCTTCTTGACTCAAAAGTCACTTGTGATTGTGAATTGCGTTAAGTGCAAAGTCCTTTCCATTCACAATGTGATGGTGACGTTAATTCCCTCGCTATTATTGAGAGAGTTAAACCACCCTAGAGTTCCGTTTTCCTCCAGGTTAATAACATCCACTTAGAACTGCGTGGGCTTACTGCTGTTTGGTCGCAAGAATTCATTTTGAATTCTTCAACGCAGGAACTGAATTTTATTCCGACATAAAGAGATTCAACATTCACATTCTGGTGACGTCATCACATTCTGAGCTCAGTTGCATGGGAATTGAGGTCTTATTCATTTACTGAATGGTCTCAGACCCTATCTACATTAGTGGCAACTTACCTCCTACGTTCAGTGGTATTCTCTTTGTTTTACCGTGGGAGCAGTTTTGCGTCAGTGGCCTTCAGAGAAATACATTTTTTTTATTCTGATAGAAAAGTCAAATGAATATAGTGTTAGCAAAAATTGTTCAGAAAAACAGCTTGAAGCCTGAAACAGCATTTCTAAACCAACCCCTGGCATCACATCCACCTTGGTCATACTCTCCAACTAAGTGAAGTAAGTTTATTAGTTTCACAAGTAGGCCTACATTAACACTGCAATGAAGTTAGTGTGAAAATCCACTAGTCGCCACACTCTGGCGCCTGTTCGGGTACACTGAGGGACCAAAAGACCATAAGATATAGGAACAGAATTAGGCCATTTGGCCCATTGAGTCTGCTCCACCATTCAATCATGGCTGATATAATTCTCATCCCCATTCTCCTGCCTTCTCCCCATGACCCTTGATCCCCTCATTGATCAAGAACCTATCTAACTCTGTCTTAAAGACACTCAATGACCTGGCCTCCACAGCCCTCTGGGGCAATGAGTTCCACAGATTCACCACCCTCTGGCTGAAGGAATTCCTCCTCATATCCATTTTAAAGGAGCATCCCTTCACCCTGAGATTGTGCCCTCGAGTTCTAGTCTCTCCCACTAGTAGAAACATCCTCTCCACATCTACTCTGTCTAGGCCTCTCAGCGTTCTGCAAGTTTCAATTAGATCCCCCTTTAGCCTTCTAAACTCCACTGAGTATAGACCCAGACTCTTCAGCTGCTCCTCATATGTCAAACCCTTCATTCCTGGGATCATCCTTGTGAACCTCCTCTGGACCCCCTCCTAAGCCAGCACATCCTTCCTTAGGTATGGGGCCCAAAATTGCTCACAATATTCCAAATGGGGTCTGACCAGAACCTTATACAGTCTCAGTAGTACATCCCTGCTCTTGTATTGTAGCCCTCTAGAAATGAGAGGTTAGCATGGCCAATGCACCTAACCAGGACGACTTCTGGACTGTGGGAGGAAACTGGAGCACCCAAAGGAAACCAAAGGAAACCCACAGAGACACGGCAGAACGTACAACCTTCACACAGTCACCCAAGCCGGGAGTTGAACCCGGATCCCTGGCACTGTGAGGCAGCAACGCTAACCACATCTACAACAAACATGGTTTGTCTCCAACCTCAACCTCTGATACATTTAACTACTGCATCCTCTTCCCTGACATTTCTCCTTTCTGGTTCTCATCACAGTAGGTTTCTCCTGACATGCTGATGTACCCCTACAGTTCTATTCTACATCCTGTCTTCATCACCTATTCAGTCCTCAGCAACACAAGCTCAAGAATTATCTGCCATATACGTGAAGCCCAATTCTATTTTTCAGCCATCACATTGTTCAGGGACTACCTAATATGAAGAGCAGCACGGTGTCACGGTGGTTAGCACTGCTGCTTCACAGTGCCAGGGACCCAGGTTCAATTCTGGCCTTGGATCACTGTGCGGAGTCTGCACGTTCTCCCCGCATCTGTGTGGGTTTCCTCCGGGTGCTCTGGTTTCCTCCCACACTCCAAAGATGTGCAGGTCAGATAGATTGGCCATGCTAAATTGTCCCTTAATGTCCAAAGATGTGTAGGTTAGGTGGATTAGCCATGGTAAATCATAGAATGCTACAGCGCAGAAGGAGGCCATTCAGCCCATCGAATCTGTACCAACCACAATTCCACCCAGGCCCTATCCCCATAACTCAATGGGCCAAATGGCCTATTTCTGTAATGTAGAGATTCTAACCTATTCTATTCTATTCTATTCTCTCCTAGTGACCAGAGAGTGGGCTCACCATACAGCTTCAGATGGGGTGGGGGGCGGGGGGGGGGGGGGGGGGGGGGGAGGGGGGCTTGTGAAGCTGAAGGATCGACAGAAGATGCTCCAGAGGTAGCAGCCTGCTTTTTCAGGGAGGTAAGAGAGCCTCAAGATAGCGGCACTCTCTCTCCAACATTTTTAAATGTAACTTTCTTTAAAATCCCCTCATCAGTGTCGATTTGAAATCCACCCATGGGATAGTCTGCAGCTGCAACTGAAACCAGGCAAGTAGCCTCAAGAACGCAATGGAGAGGGGAAACCAAGTGGGCCTATGAATCTGCAGTTAATGGTGCAAGATACCCACTATTGGAACAGAAACACACTCTCTAAAGCTGCCCAAGCATCTCAATGATTCACATCTGCTAAGGCTTTGTAAGTCTCTGGTCAGACCACATTT
This sequence comes from Mustelus asterias, assembly GCF_964213995.1. Classification (NCBI taxonomy): domain Eukaryota; kingdom Metazoa; phylum Chordata; class Chondrichthyes; order Carcharhiniformes; family Triakidae; genus Mustelus; species Mustelus asterias. The sequence goes on from NC_135819.1 coordinate 35,624,411, forward strand.
GGAATATTGCAAACAGTTTAGGCCCCGGATCTAAGGAAGGATGTGCTGGCTTGGACAGGGTCCACAGGAGATTCACGAGAATGATCCCAGGAATGAAAAGCTTGATGTATTTGTAGTGTTTGAGGATTCTGGGTCTGTACTCGATGGATTTTAGAAGGACAAGGGGGGGATCTCATTGAAACTTACAGAACACTGAAAAGCCTGGATAGAGTGGACGTGGGAAAGATGTGTCCATTGGTAGGAGAGACTAGGATCCAAGGGCACAACCTCAGAATAAAGGGACGCCCTTTAGAACCAAGATCGGAAGAATTTCTTCAGCCAGAGGGTGGTGAATCTATGGAATTCATTGCCACAGAAGGCTGTGGAGGCCAGGTCATTGAGTGTATTTAAGACAGAGATAGATAGGTTCTTGCTTGGTATGGGGATCAAAGGTTACAGGGAAAAGACAGGAGAATAGGATTGAGAAATTTATCAGCCATGATTGAATGATGGAGCAGACTCAATGGGCTGAATGGCCTAATTCTGCTCCTGTATCTTATCATTGGAGATACTTGAGCAAATGAGATCACACGCAGCTTATCTGACAACTTCCAATATGCAAACGGTATCTGAGGGAAGAAACCCTTCAAGGTCATAAATTAGTCACTTTTCATGGAGAATTTGCATCTTGGTTATATATTCGTGACTATAAACCTGATTTGTCAAGGTAGGAAAAATGGAACAAGACTGCCGGGCCTTGGGAGCGGGTTCCAGAATCAATGTTCAGCCATTGATGGCAGTGGGAAGAGGGAGTACCGAGGGTGAAAGAGCAAAGTGTGAGCAGTGGTGCAGGAACAGAGGAGTTGGAGAGGTTCAGAGTGACGGTAACCATTGAGAATTGGAGTTAAAAGCACAGAAAGAAAGGAAACACTTTCTGAATAATGATATTTTCTGGGGGGCAAAATATTATATTCAAAACCTCCTGCTGTATTAAATAATGCAAAAATGTAATCAAAGTCCCCCAGGGATTGATCACTGTATAAAATGGAAATGATTAAGTGGAAGTACCACATCTTTATGGAACAGTGATTATGCAGAATGATTTCAATAGATTGCATGGCTTCAGCTGAAGATTGTATTGATGTCTTAAGGCTATGACTGCAGAAGAAAGCTAGCTAGAAATATGAAAAAACAGATAGTCGTGTTTCTACAAGTATTTGAAAAGAAAGGAGTAACTAGAGTGATTGCGGGTCCTTTGACGTGTGAGTCTGGGGAATTCAGAATGGGAAGGAAAGAGATGAAATTAAACATGCCAGTATTTCACTGTATAAGACACAGACAACATCCAAGAAATATTTGCAAACCAAGAAGTGAAAGGAAAGGAGGGACTTAAAACAATTCTAAGCATCAGGGAAAGGGTACTGAGAAAACTAGTGGAACTAAAGGCAAACAAATCCTCAAGTCCTGATGGACTTCACCCTCGAGTCTTCAAAGAAGTGGCTGCTGAGATGGTAGATTTCAATTTTCTAAAATTTCCAAGAAACTGCAAAGGTCCCAACAGATTGGAAAATAAAGCATGTAACTACTCTGTTCGAGAAGGGAGGGAGCTGAAAGCAGGAAGCTACAGGCCAGTTAGCCGAACATCTGTCACAGGGAAGATGTTGGAGTCTATAATTAAGGAGGTTATAGCTGGCCACTTAGAAAATCTCAGTGCAATTAGGTAGAGTCAACATGATTTTGTGAAAGGGGAATCGCATGTGACTAATTTATTGGAGCTTTTTGAGTCAGAAACAAGCAACATGGATAAAGGGAAACAAGGAGATCTGTATGTACTTGGATTTCTGGAAGGCATTTGACAAGGTGCCACTTCAAAGCTTATTGCACAAAATAAGAGGTCATGGAGTAGGGGGTAACATATTAGCATGGGTAGAGAGAGGATTGCTTAGCTAACAGGAGGCAGGCAGCAGCGGTAAATAGGTCATTTTTTAGGTTGGGAAGCTTTAACGAGTGGAGTCTCACAGGGATCAGTGCTGAGAAGTCAACTATTTACAATCTAAAGCAATGACTTGGAGATAAGAACCAAATGTATGGTTGCTAAATTTACTGATGATACAAGGATAGATAGGAAAATAAGTTAAAGTTTATTTATTTGTCACAACTAGGCTTACATCACCACAGCAATGAAGTTACTAATCTCCTAGTCGCCACTCCGGCGCCTGTCCGGGTACAGTAAGGGAGAATTTAGCATGGCCAATGCACCTAACCAGCACATCTTTCGGACTGTGGGAGGAAACCGGAGCATCCGAAGGAAACCCACACGGACACAGGGAGAATGTGCAGAATCCGCACACACAGTCACCCAAGCCAGGAATTGAACCTGGGTCCCTGGCGTTGTGAGGCAGCAGCGCTAACCACCGTGCCACCGTGCTGCCCCCAGGACATGGATAGTTTAGGTGAGTGGACAAAAAATTAGCCGGTGTGAGAACTTGTCCACTTTGGCAAGAGGAGTAGGAAAGCAGCTTCTTAGTTTAAATGGAAAGACTGCAGAACTCTGAGGAACAGAGGGATCTGGGTGTCCTGGTGCATGAATCCGGAAAGGTTAGCATGCAGGTACAGCAAGTGATTAGGAAGTCGTATGGAAGGTGGTCACTTATCGCAAGGCAGGGGGGGGTGAAATATAAAAGTAGCGAAGCTTTGCTACAATTGTGCTACAATTTGCTGCATTGGTGAGAGCACAGCCAGAATTATTTTGTGGCCTCTGTGAGTGACTGGCAGGCCTGACGTGACGTTAACTCGCATGTGATGACCTCATCAGGGGCTCCCTATGCTGCCACGGAGCACCACGAAGTTACACTAGGTGAGCTTGGGCAAATGTCAGGCACAATATCAATTAATGGGCCTATTAGGACAGTTAAAGAGCCAATCGACTCCAATTTAGTGAGGGAGTTGGTCATTTATTTACACTTGATGCATGGGAAAAACGTCCAGACGGGAATTGTATATTTTCTGGATCTAGGGCAGAATATGAGGGGCAGAAGGTATAGAAAAGTGAGCAGGTAGGAGTTTAAAGTTGAGGAGAGTTTGTGTATTGTTGATTATTACATGAAACATCCTGTTCACTGGAGGCTTAAATAATTTCAGAGAATTTTTGCAGAAAGGGCCTCATTATAATTCAGGTTAAAACTCTGCCAAGCAGAAGACTTGAGACAAGAATCGTTCATTCTGCTGGAGGGACTTGCTCAGAAGAGGGGGACAGGGCAAGAAGGGAAAGGAGGCCAGTCAGCAGCAGACAGAGGAATAGAGTCTGCCCTCAAGGCCGAGAGGCCTGATGGGGTCAAAGGCAAGCAAGCATTGCAAGGGAGAAGTAGCAGGGGAAGGCGTCAATGCCCTGTCGGAAGTGTCCAAAGATGGAGATCCAGCTAACCTAAGGTGACTGAGGTCCGGTGCCGAAGAAGGCTCCACATCTCAAGGGAGATAGTGACTTCAATATGTGGCATGATAGGCCCCAAGATAGCTTCCAATTGTGTAGGTGGCCACCCAATGCCAGTGGCTCCGAAGGTCAAAGTTGTCCTGAACATTTAGGCCCCTGGCTATCAGAGGACAACCACTAAACCTTTGATTTGACCTCCAGCACTGCCTCCAAGGCCTTCTGATGACCCCCCATCTGCAGATGCCACCTCTGCCCAAGTCTTCTTTGTTTGTTGTGGAAGCATTCTCTAGTCGTCTTGCGGAAACAATAATTCCCTTGGGTCACTGACAGCATTTATTAGACCCCCCCATGCAGTAATCAGAAGAACAAGGTGTTGATTGACTCTGGATATTTCCACTCCGTTTGCCATGGCTTCCAGTTTGAGGATATTGCTGTCTTCCAGCCGTCCCTTCTTCCTCACGACCAGATATCAGTTTCCAATGTCACTCCAAAGTAGTAAAAAAACTTTCCCACGGTTCATCCTCAAAAATGTGGCTCCGCGCACTTGGGGCTCGATTTTACCATTACGTTGCGCCCGTTTTCGGGCGTGAAAATGTGGCAAAGTCGGGTGTGAGGCTATTAACGTGATCCGCGCCTGCGTCTGCGCCACGTTATTGAGGCCCGGGATCCGATTCGCGCCCGAAACGGGCGCAACGACGATTTAAATGTATTTGCATGTATTTCAATTGAATTAATGAACTGCCCGCCCAACTTTATCAGCGTTTCCCCCTTTACCGTTGTGTTCGCGCGTCCAGATTCGGCGCAAAACAGACATGCTCGGCAAAAAGTCTGTTTTGGGCACTCCAGCTGCTGAAGAGATGAGTTCAGCGTTTCCAACGGCTCTCTGACTCAGATCGGTGGTGGGGGGAGGAGGGAGGTGGGCCAGATCATTCTTTGGTGAGGGGGGTGAGGGATGAGGGATGCCCGATCGTTGTCTGGTGGGGGGAGGGGGAGGAGGAGGCAGATCAGATGTACCTCTGGAGGGGGATGGTGAGGGGGAAGGGAGGGCAGCTCATTCTCTGGGGGGTGGAGGGAGGGAGGCCAGATTGTGCATGAGACGCAAAAACCCAGTCTGCAGGTGCAACAGGTGATCAAGAAGGCAAATGGGATGTTGGCCTATTTCGCAAGGGGGATAGAATATAAAAGCAGGGATGTCTTGATGCACCTGTACAGGGCATTGGTGAGGCCGCAGCTGGAGTACTGTGTGCAGTATTGGTCCCCTTATTTGCGGAAGGATATATTGGCCTTGGAGGGAGTGCAGAGAAGGTTCACCAGGTTGATACCAGAGATGAGGGGTGTTGATTATGAGGAGAGACTGAGCAGATTGGGTTTGTACTCGTTGGAATTTAGAAGGCTATGGGGGGATCTTATAAAGACCTGTAAGATAATGAAGGGGCTGGATAGGGTAGAGGTGGAGAGATTCTTTCCACTTAGAAAGGAAGCTAGAACTAGAGGGCACAGCCTCAAAATAAAGGGGGGTCAGTTTAGGACAGAGTTGAGGAGGAACTTCTTCTCTCAGAGGGTGGTGAATCTCTGGAATTCTCTGCCCACTGAGGTGGTGGAGGCTTCCTCGTTGAATATGTTCTCTGGGGGCTGGGGCGAGGGAGGCCAGATCGTTCTCTGGGGGGTGAGGCGAGGGAGGCCAGATCATTCTCTCGGTGGGGGGTGGGGGGGGGGGGGGGAGGCCCAATCGCTCACTTATGGAGGGGGAAGGCCAGATGGATCTCTGGTGGGGTGGGGCAGAGGCAGGGGGGTCCGCTGCCACTCTGTGGGCGATCGGTGCGGGGGAAGGGGGGCAGGGGGTCACGATCGGTCTGGGTAGTGGGAGGGGGTGGGTGGGTAAGGGGGACAGTTAGGTTGTAGGGGTGGGGGTGATGTCTGTGTGGACCATCGCTCCCGGGCCGTTTTATCCGATTTTGCAGCCCGGGAGCGATGTGACAGGGGTGCGCTTTTTCAAATTTTTTTCTCACTGTGCATGCACAGTTCAAAGCTCCGATTGGAGCTGCAGCACTTTGGGCGCACTACACCCCGTCCACAGCGTAATTCAGACCCGTGATTTTTTTTTCAGGCTAAGTGCATATGGGGGTGCCTGAGAACAGGTTTCCAAGTCGGATCTGAATTGCACCCAGATTCAGCACTTCGAATCAAAATGGTAAAATCGGGCCCTTGTTCTTAAAGCCCTCAGCCAATTGCTGACCAGATACAGATGCTCGCCCTCTTCCCCCTCCCACCCCACCCTCACGGCGCTGACCCTCTCTCAGCGTGGGAGCAGATTTCACATCTGCGTCTGCCCCGACAAGCTGAAAATTGAGGCCCATGTTTGGAGTGCTGCGTATAGTTTTGATTTCTTTATTGAAGGGCGGATTCGAAGCAATGCAGAGTAGGTTCACTTGATGTATTCCTGGGATTAAGGGGTTATGAGGAAAGTTTGGACAGGTTGGGCTTGTGACCATCTGAGTTTTGAAGAATGAGAGGCTCAAGGGCAGAATGGCCTACTCCAGCTCCTAAGAATGTCTGTATGAGACATGATAGAACATAGAACAGTACAGCACAGAACAGGCGCTTCGGCCCACGATGTTGTGCCGAGCTTTGGTATGTGTGGTATAGGGTGGCGTTGTGGTTAGCACTGCTGCCTCACAGCATCAGGGACCCGGGTTTGATTCCCGTCTCGGGCGACTGTGTGGAGTTTGCACGTTCTCCCCATGTCTGCGAGGGTTTCCTCCGGGTACTCCGGTTTCCTCCCATAGTCCAAAGACGTGCGTGGGGTAGATGGACTGGCCATGCTAAATTGCCCCTTTGTGTCAGTTGGAATAGCTAGGGTAAATGTATGGGGTTATGGGGATAGGGCCTGCGTGGGATTGTGGCTGGTGCAGAGTCGATGGGCTGAATGGCCTCCTTCTGCACTGTGGGATTCTGTGATCTTATTGAAACATCAAACATCCTTAGAGGACTTGACAGGGTGGATCCTGAAAGGGCGTTTTCCTTCATGGAAGAGATTAGATCTACGGGGATACAATTCAAAAGGGTTTTCCATTTAAGATTAGGTGATTTGTTTTCCATGGGTTGTCAGTCTGTGGAATTCAATTCCCCAGAGCAGAGGCAGGCTCACCAAATATGTTTAAGGCTGTGTTAGATAGATTCTTGATTGACAAGGGAGTCAAAAGTCATTGGGGGTAGACAGGAAAGTATAGGCTACTATCAGATCAGCCTTGTGCTTGTCAAATGGCAGAACAGGCTCAAGGGCAGAATGGCCTACTCCTGCTCCTAAAAATGTTTGTATGAGGCATGACCTTGCATGGGACGGCACGGTGGCACAGTGCTTCGCACTGTTGCCTCACAGTGCCAGGGTTCCGGGTTCAATTCTCGGCTTTGGTCACTGTCTGTGTGGAGTTTGCACATTCTCCCCATGTCTGCGTGGGTTTCCTCAGGTGCTCTGGTTTCCTCCCACAGTCCAAAGATGTGCAGGTTAGCTGGATTGGCCATGGTAAATTGCCCCTTAGTGTCCTGGGATGTGTAGCTGAGAGGGATTAGCAGGGTAAATGTGTGGGGTTGCGGGGACAGAGCCTGGGATGGAATTGTTGTCAGTGCAGACTCGATGGGCCGAATGGCCTCCTTCTTCACTGTAGGGATTCTATGGTTTCTAAATCGTGGCTCGGAATACCCTGGCCATTCACTGCCCTCCCCCCACCGCCGTTGCCAGTGGGTCTGGAGAATCCCAGCTGCAGGAGAGGTCAGAGAATCCACCCCGTGAATTTCCTGTCACATAATTCCATTATTATTTGATAATGCTGCAAGTTCAGTACTGTATCTAGCTGCTGAGTGAAACCGAATGCCGGAACCTTCCGAAGGCTGTGTCCATCATAACTCTCCTGACATTTAAACCACTGAGGCATACTCAAGCAATGATACATGACCTGGAAAAAAAAATTACTCCTACAGGTGATGGGATGAATTCCGAGTCATTCAAGCTTAAAACTGAAGGTCCAAGCAGTCAACATAGGTTCCAATTCACTGTGAAATGGTAGCATGTACCAGTATTTGTCAGAAAATGTAAAATTATCCACTTTGATCAGAAGAATAGGAAAGCAGAATATTTTTAAAAGGTGAGAGACCAGCAATGTTGCTGTGCAGAGGGAATTGGGGGTCCTTACACATGAGTGACAGCAAATTAACATGTAGGTACAGCACACAGTTAGAGAGACAAGTGGCCCCTCCATTACAGTGCAGGAGTTAGGAAATCTCATTGGAATTTTATAAGGCTTTGCTGAGACTACAAACAAAGTACTCCACAGTCTATGGGGGCAATCTTGAGCCCACTTTCTCCGTCCATGGGAATGGAGGCGTGCTCTCAAGGTCCAACAAAACCCAGAAGTCACAAATCTCACCGGCGAGACCGCAATCTCCAATTTTTGCCGCCACTCGCCGGCAACGTAATCAGGCGCACACCAATGACAGGCGTGAATCTGATTTTAATACATTTAAATATCATTAAAGAGCCCCCCCCCCACATTGCCATATATTCCTCCCACGTTTATTCTCGAACCTCGCCAATGTGAAGGCAGGTTTCACCCAGATGTGAACCTGTCATGGTGGGGCGAGGGTGAGGGAGAAGGAGGATGGTGTAGGAGCGGCCTGAGACTTGGGGGGTTGGTGGGGGGGGAGATGTTGTTTTTTTTTCCCTTTCCCAGCTTTCTTGGCATAGAATCCTATTATCCCTACAGTGCAGAAGGAGGCCATTCGGCCCATCAAGTCTGCACACCCACCCAGGCCCTATTGACGTAACCCCTCACATTTATCCTGCTAATCCCTCTGACACTAAGGGATAATTTAGCATGGCCAATCAACCTAACCCGCACATCTTTGGACTCTGGGAGGAAACCGGAGTACCCGGAGGAAACCCACGCAGGCACGGGGAGAATGTGCAGACTCCACACAGACAGTGGCCTGAGGCCAGAATTGAACCTGGGTCCCTGGCGCTGTGAGGCAGCAGTGCTAACCACTGTGCCACCGTGCTGCCTACATGTTTAGGCCCCGCCCTCAACATGATGCTATGACACATGCCTTCCTTTTCTTTTGACAATGTGCCACAAAATCTGGCGAGAAAACCAGCCTGTTACTCTGGAGAGAAGTACACCAAGTTTCAGTCAGACCCTGACCTTTTGCCATTTTTTGGTATCATTCCACCAGTTTTGGTCTCCTTGGCAAAGAAATGATTTGCTTCCTGTGGAGGTTGCAATGAAGAGCGAGCTTGATTCTGTTCCTCTAGTGGGAGAGTCCAGTACTAAGAGCGGAATTTTCACATCGGGCCCGTGGTGGGTTTGCTGGGAAGCGGGAGTGGAGAATCCAGGGGGAGCCAAAAGGTCAGCAACCCGGCTGCAGAAAATCACAATGTAATTCTCCCAGTGATGGGTTAATAGCAGATCAGCTTTCCCTCTGGCTGGTGACGCAAATACCATTTGCATTAATTTGCATTGCATGAATGCTCATTAAAACCGTTGCCTGCCTGCATCCCTTGCAATCTTGCTTCACTCACGCCAGTGTGAAATCATGTTGGTCTAAAACCTGATCGATAAAGAGGGGCCTTCACAAGGCAGTCCTCAGTTCGCAAGAGACTTCGAGGTGAGACTTTCTGGCTGCACTGCTCCTGATGCACTGCTCCACCACTCTGCCGGGGCAGACCGGTTCCTGACCTCCGTCTCCATGCTGAGCTGGTCTTCATGGACAGCACCGTGCTGCTGGACCCCTGAACCCACCACATCAGATCAGGACAGCGCCTGGGGTTGGGGAGTTACAGGGGTCTCCTTCCCCATAGTGCCACACAGCAGTGTTTATCTCGACAGCGCTGTGCTGCAAGACTCATGCAGCCCCAAAACAATGGCCCAAAGTTCAACCGGGGTGGAGTGCGAGGTGAAGCCAGGGGTGGTTGGCCTGACCAAGTGGGGGGGGGTGGGGGACAATGTGGAAGGAGGGCTGTGCAAGGTGGTGGGGGGTGGGGGGGAAGAGGAAGAGCTCACAATGGCAGTCAGCAGGGCAAGGAGGTCGGTGGGGGAGAGGGATCGCAATGGCAGGCAGTGGGGCAAGGAGGTGGGGGGGGCAGGGCTCACAATGGCAGTCAGCAGGGCAAGGAGGTCGGGGGGGGGGGGGGAGAGAGGGATCACAATGGCAGGCAGCGGGGAAAGGAGGTGGATGAAGAAAATGAGCAATGAAAGGCAGAGGGGAGACTGAGGGAGGGGACGCTGGATCCTGACAAGACTGCATGAAAAACTCACCAACAAGGGGGGGTGTCTAAGGAATATCGCATCGGTAATTGAAAGGGGATGCACAAAGACTGCAGCTACCGTGGGTAACATTGGCTCAGGGAGAAGGGTGGTTGAATTAAGGAACAGACTTCTTCTTGAGGCTGCTAGCCTTTCCTCTCTGGGTTGCTGACATCCTGCACTGTCTGCTGAAGATGGGTGGGCTGGAGAGAATGATGCGAGTGTGCTGGACTGGGGTTTAAATATGGCGCTCGGACCTCCTATCCCACCAGTGGACAGCGGGCAGGCCAATCAGCTGCCAGCCCGCGGGTGATTCAGAGAGGAGCTCACATGTAGATAATTAAGGAGGTTCCAAGAGCAAAGCCTGTCTGAGGCAGGCTCCCGCGATTCTGGCCAGCGGGATAGGTACTGCCGGAGGAGCCCACCACTGCACTTAGTCTCATGGGCGGCACGGTGGCACACTGATTAGCACTGCAGCCTCACAGCACCAGGGACCTGTGTTCAATTCCAGCCTTGGGTCACTGTCTGTGTGGAGTTTGTTCCAGTTTCCTCCCACAGTCCAAAGATGTGCAGGTTAGGTGGATTGACCATGGCAAAATTGTCCCTTAGTGTTCCTAGATCTGTCAGTTGGGGGATTCGCGAGGTAAATGGTTGAGGCTATGAGGATGGGGGGGGGGGAGAGGACCTGGGTAAGATACTCTGTCAGAGTGTTGATGATGACTCGATGGGCCAAATGGCCTAATTCTGCTCCTATATCTTATGATATGGGATAGGCTGGGAAAGTTGCAGTAATAGATCAACCATGATTTTATTGAATTTTGATGTTCTTCTGTTCCAGAATGCAGGTTACTGGGCAACTTTACTGCCTCTATCTGAGAATTCTATTAAAATCAATGAACACACCGATGATTTGCAAAAGTTCTCTTCCAGGAGCCAAGAATCTCTGCTGGCACCCAGCCCTGAATTTTCAGGATGGCAAGCGATCTGTACTCACCATCCTGACAGTCAGTGAGGAACACATCCCCATGAACAGTGCCGCTGCCATTTTACACTCAATTGAGCATTGATTGGCAGCAGGTCAAGCTTCCGTCTGCCCTTGGACAGAAGTCCCACCTTGGAGAGCTATCAGCTCAATCAGATTGGTCAACACTCTCCAGTCCCTCCAGGCACAGCGCTGCAGTGGCCAGAGGAGGTACTGCAGTGCCATGCCTGGGCCGAAGGCCTTAGTCCCAGGGGCGGGAAGGTAGCAGGTTCAGGAGGGGACAATCTCGGTGTTGGGGGGGGGTGGGGCTGGAGGGGGAGGGAGCGCTAGAGCTCCCAGGTCCCTGAGGGGAGCACATCCCAATTCTGAAGAGGTCTCCTTCCTTTTCTGCCCGAGATCGAGAAGGTTAACTTTTTCTATTTTTTGCCGTGATCCAACCAGCGTCCGCCAGCCTAAAGATCGAGGATAGATGGGCAAGGGCCCTTAAGTGGCCACCTATGGGCTTTAATAAGGACAGGGCCGGGCTCCTCGCTGAGATCTTATTCTCCTTACCATGAAATTACGTCTGAGTCCGAGAGGGTAGATCCTGTCCATGTAATTTAACCACCCCCCCCCCCCCCCCCCCACCCCCGCCTCTGCCTCCGCCACCTGGCCTGAAACTCACCTGGCCTGGAGAGAGTGTAAAATTCAGGTCCCAGTGTATTGAGAGCTGGCCTTAAAAAATCTTATTTTATTTGTGCAATCTCTTTGTCAAGAAAAAGCAAGCACCGATTTTCTTTTAATACTTGAAGCATTTTTTGTCTCTATTTCAGTTGCAACATGGGCCAAGTCAGCCAGCCCATCTTAATTCATCCAGAAAAAAATCCTTATGTTCCCCATAGTCCAACTTAAGAACAAGGAACCGACGGTCACGCACAAAACGGAGTCAGTGTTGATTAATTTTGAATTATTTGCTTGTATCCAGCAAAAGTGACAACATTGCATGTGCACAGCTCGCCACGAGAAACAGAAGTGCAGCTGCCTTATTTGCGCCTTGTGGTTCAATTTAAAGCACATCTCAAAATTAAATGGCACAAAGCTCTCTTTAAATTTTGTCCTGCAGCTTTTTATTCCAGCTTTAAACTGGGACTTCAATTTATGCTGTGCAAACACAGTCCTAGTGCTTCTCGATTCGCCAGGCTGTGTGACAACAGGCTCATTAGTAGTAAGCCGAGGAAGCTATCACACAATCAATATGTTTCCCACTCAAAAACTAGGCCTAATGCTTCTTGATGAAGGGACATGAGAAAGTATATACCAGAGGTGCCTGCCAAATATTTACCCAGTTACTAACTTAACATATGGAAAACAAGCAGCAAGCTGGGTAAACAGAACACTAAAGTTAAAATACATTACAAAATACTCTTTCCAGGACATTAGCTATACCCCATCTGCACAATTAGGCAATGGCTTTCTTCAATCAAATGACACACAAGGATCAGACTGATTTCACCCTGGTTACTGAATAGACTCTAGAATCATTCATAAGCTAAATGCATACATATCTTAATAATGTTGTGTATCCATTGAAACTTCACCCTTACTGATCAAGTAACCAAAGAGCCTTAGTCAGCACCCTCCAAACCTATGACCACTTCCATCTAGAAGGACAAGGGCAGCAGACAAATGGGAACACCACCAAGTTCCCCTCCAAGCCACTCACCATCCTGACTTGGAAATATATTTTCGTTCCTTCACAGTGGCTGGGTCAAAATCCTGGAATTCCCTCCCTAACGGCATTGTGGATCAACCCACAGCACGTGGACTGCAGCGATTCAAGAAGGCAGCTCACCACCACCTTCTTAAGGGACAACTAGGGATGGGCAATAAATGCTGGCCAGCCAGCGATGCCCATGTCCCATCAATGAATTTTTTAAAAGCTTAACGTTATCAGGTTCTTGCCTGATTGATTTACGTCACTAGATTTATTTCTTAAATCAGGAACACATTTAATTCCAGGACATCACGTGACATTTTTAGGCCTCACTCATTCTTAACTAAATTACCATGTAAGCTTTGTACTTGTGCGCCAAATGATACTGTGTATGTTAATTGCTTGGTTTATTTTATCAAACTGTACGCTACCTCAAAACTCCTGTTCCTTGATTAAATTGATAATGTGATGATTTTGAACTAGTTCTGAATTCAAAATTAAAACATTTTGGATCTTTCTAACCTATTCTTTCTTGCATAAATCATTATTTAGTTTCCCACTCCTCCCTCAGAGAAGAATTTCATTATTTATGGTAAAAGTTAATCCAATCCAGTTATCCAATAATAAATATATCTCCATAATCTGTTAAAGGCCAGAAAATGTGCACACACTTCTTCTAAATGTCACGATTACTTCCTGTCACATTCTTCTATCGCACGTAGTTGATTTGACAGATGTAAACCGGTTGTTCTCATTGTAATACATTGCCGTTTTAACGCAATTGCTAGGGCCTCCTATTCACCATGGGAATTATCATTTCAATTCAGATTGGGGGATTACTAAATGCTCTTAATTATAATAATATGTCTTCGCATGATTTTCAGCCCAACAACACCATGTTTGTTAGAATATAAACCGAATACTGTGGATACTGGAAATTAGAAATAAAGGGGGGGATTTTCCAGCCGTTTCCACCAGCGGGATTTTCCAGTCCCGTTAACAGCGACTCCACCAACACTGGTTCCCTGGTGCCAGAGGGCACGAACATGAGGAAACCCCGTGTACAGCAGCGAGTCCAGAAGATCGTACTGCCGGCCACAGGTGGGTTAGTGTCACAAAACGCACTGTGTGAGGGGAGAGAAGGGGGTTGGGGGAGGGGGGGGGAGTGGGGGGTGGTAGGTGGTGAGGGCTGGATAACCCCACTCCAAAACAGCAAGTGCTAGAAATACTCAGCTGGTCAGGCAGCATCTGTGGAGAGAGAGACTCAGTTAATGTTCCGAATTCAATATAATGTAGAAATATAATTGATTTAGTGGCATTGAAGGAGGGAGGGGCAGGTCTGAGATTGGGTAACTAACTATATCAGTTACACATTGGTAGTTTGTCTTTTCATAAATAAAGGATTTAGAATTTGACCACTAGCAAATCTGATACACTTCTCTAACCTGGGTGTCCAGACTGCTCTGGTCTATCTTAGTCTCTGAGTCTATTATGAAACTGTTGATCATGTTGAATGTATATCGTTGCAAAGTGAATGAGGGTTAGCAAACCAAAGTCATTGTCACAAAGGATCTTGTTGGCGACTTTATTCAAGGTGTTAAAGTGCAATCAGTCAAAGTTCAAGGGTTGAAGGTCTGAGAGAAGGAAATCTTATCCCCAGATAGGATGTTGATGTTTCAACAAGACTTGGCATTGCTGGGGCCCATTGAGGTTTGCAGAAGCTAGCAATGACAGAATATACTTCCAATTGTCCCTGAAGGGCACACACTGGAATTCTTATCCATGAGCAACAATGGAGTGGGTTACAGGGAAATGCGGAAATAAAAAGGGAAAATGTATCAGAGGCAGAGAGACTGAGTGAGTTCAGGAGAAAGAATAAACTAATCCATTTGGAAGATGGAGTGAAGATCAGAAAAGCAGAGAGAAGAGATAAAGATTACAGATTGGGAGAGGAATATAGTCGTAGGAAGTTAGAATTCTTTTTTTGTAAATCAGTTACAGATTCATAGAAACCCTACAGTGCAGAAGGAGGCCATTCGGCCCATCGGGTCGGCACCGACCACAATCCCACCCAGGCCCTACCCCCATATCCCTATATATTTACCCACTAATCCCTCTAACCTACACATCTCAGGACACTAAGGGGCAATTTTAGCATGGCCAATCAACCTAACCCACACATTTTTGGACTGTGGGAGGAAACCGGAGCACCCGGAGGAAACCCACGCAGACACGAGGCGAATGTGCAAACTCCACACAGACAGTGGCCCAAGCCGGGAATCGAACCCAGGTCCCTGGAGCTGTGAAGCAGCAGTGCTAACCACTGGGCCGCCCCACGGGGCGGGGGGGGGGGAGGGGGGGGGGTGGCAGGGAACATCGAGACACCATTAAAGAGATTAAAGAGAGAAGAGAAAGTCTTGATCGATGGATGAGAGGGAAACCTTTTGAGAAAAAGAATGAGAAAAAAATGAGAAAAAGAATGGGAAAAGGAATCAGTAAAAAGAATGAGAAAAAAGGGAAAAAGAATGAGAAAAGAATGAGAAAAAAGATTGAGAAGAAAGAGCTGAAGACAAAAAAGATGAGAATGAGGAAGTGAAAGATTGAAAGCACTGAAGGTTAGTAGAGGGAGAGATGGAGACAGAAAGATTGTGGTTTAAAGCAGAGACACATTGAGATATAAGGGGATTTGTTTTAATTGTTCTCTGAAGTCTGCGACTGGAGGACAGCGAGTCATATTTTATACCCCGCAAGCGATTTTAACCAGATATTTGGTTTATCACAAAATTCTTCACCGAGAACAACAAGAACAGCAGAAAACCCACAGTTAAAAATGCTTCTGTGCTCCTTTAACTTGTGCTTATTTCTTGTAACTATCATTTTTATTGTTTGCCAGACACACAATCTAGACAGATATTGAATGGTGTTTCCTTCATTTTCAGGTTTAAGTTTAGTGCAGAATGTGATCATTTAAAATGTGAAAACATACACTTTGGTGAAATTTGACACATTCTGTTTAGTATTAGTTTAGATTAGTTTAGTATTAAAATTAAATGGTGCTCAGGCCAATAGATATATCATAACCACCTTATTTGATTTGTTCTGGCAGCACAATATAACGTTTTCTCCTGATTGGTTTTAACAGTGGCCGCTGAATGCCATGCACGTCACGATTGTGAAGTGCAATAGGGTACCACTGTCATCACTCATATAGCTGCTGCAAAGGTTGATGCAGCAGGAGACCGATTAACCAGATGAGCCGGGATTAGTACATTGTGTTCATCTTCAGGTTTGCACAATCGCATGAAACCGATTCTAAATAGTTCTCCAAATCTAGATTAATATGTACAACATAACCAAACCCGTAGAATCCCTATAGTGCAGAAGGAGGCCATTCGGTCCATCGACTCTGCATATTACCCAGGCTATATCTCCATGAGAGCTTCAAGTTTTTAAGTGTCCAGATCACCAACAACCTGTCCTGGTCACCCCCATGCTGACACTATAGTTAAGAAAGCCCACCACTGCCTCTACTTTCTCAGAAGACTAAGGAAATTTGACATGTCCGCTACGACTCTCACCAACTTTCACAGATGCACCATAGAAAGCATTCTTTCCGGTTGTAAGCCAGCTTGGTATGGCTCCTGCTCTGTCCAAGACTCTGAGAAACTACATAGGTTCATGAAGGGAAGGGAAGAAGCTGTTCTTGATTAGGTTGGTACGTGACCTCAGACTTTTATATCTTTTTCCCTATGGAAGGAGGTGGAAAAGGAAATGTCCGGGGTGCGTGGGGTCCTTAATTATGCTGGATGCAGCAGGAGACTCATTAACCAGATGAACCGGATTTGTACATTGTGTCATCTTCAGGTTTGCACAATCGCACAAAACCGATTCTAAATAGTTCTCCAAATCCAGATTAACGTGTACAATATAACCAAACCCGTAGAATCCCTGCAGTGCAGGAAGAGGCCGTTCGGTCAATTTGTGATGCAGAGCGACGCCAACAGCATGAGTTCAATATCTGTACCAACTCAGGTTATTCATGAAGGCCCCACCATCTCAACCTTGCCCCTCGCGGCACGGTAGCACAGTGGTTAGCACTGCTGCTTCACAGCTCCAGGGACCTGGGTTCGATTCCCGGCTTGGGTCACTGTCTGTGTGGAGTTTGCACATTCTCCTCGTGTCTGCGTGGGTTTCCTCCGGGTGCTCCGGTTTCCTCCCACGGTCCAAAGATGTGCGGGTTAGGTTGATTGGCCATGCTAAAAAAAAATTGCCCCTTAGTGTCCTGGGATGCGTAGATTAGCGGGATTAGCGGGTAAAATATGTAGGGATATGGGGGTAGGGCCTGGGTGGGATTGTGGTCGGTGCAGACTCGATGGGCCGAATGGCCTCTTTCTGTACTGTAGGGTTTCTATGATTTCTCGCCTGAGGTGTGGTGATCCTCAGGTTAAATCACCACCAGTCAGCTCTCTCTCTCAATAAGGGGGAGAGCAGCCTACAGTTCCCTGGGACTGTGATAACTTCCATTGTGCCCTATTCTCACTGGTGTTTGGGTTGAAAGCAGTATCATGTTCCTGATATAAATTTAAAAGCTTGGAACTCAGAATGAGGGAACATAACCTTAAAATGAGAGTTCAGCCATTTAGAAGGAAATTTGGAAGCACATTTTCCACGCAAATTTGGAATTCTTTCTCCCTTCCCACTGCCACTTTAGGAGGAGGTGTTGGCTTAGTGGTATTATCACTAGACTAGTAATCCATGAAACTCAGCTAATGTTCTGGGGACCTGGGTTCGAATCCTGCCACGGCAGATGGTGAAATTCAATTTTTTTTAAAAGTCTGGAGATTTGATTTGATTTATTATTGTCACATGTATTAGCATGAAGTGAAAAGTATTGTTTCTTGTGTGCTATACAGACAAAGCATACCGTTCATAGAGAAGGAAATGGTAGAGTGAAGAATGTAGTGTTACAGTCATAGCTATTGATGACCATGAAACCATTGTTGATTGTTGGAAAACCCATCTGGTTCACTAATGTCCTTTAGGAAAGGAAATCTGCCATCCTTACCTGGTCTGGCCTATATGTGACTCCAGAGCCCACAGCAAAATGGTTGGCTTTCAATTGACCTCCAAGTGCAACTAGGGATGGGCAATAAATGCTGCCCGGCCAGCGACACCCATGTCCCATGACTGAATTTTTTAAAAACCCAAAGGACCGTGGATGGTTTACAAGTGGAGTTTGCAAGGCTGAAATGCTAGATTTTTTTGTTAGGCAAGTGATATCAAAGAGTATTCAGCTTTGGATCATTTTGACAAGATAATCTATACCATGGCATTCACTATTTTAATGAGTACAAATGATCACACTCAAGAACACAAAAGCTCGGAGCATTTTTTCACTTCACTTGCACTTCACCACTTACTCCAATTCAAGGTGATGGGGAATGGGGCCTATCCCAACAGGCACTGGACGTTAGGCTGAATACACTCAGGATGGGGCACCAGCCTATCACAGGGCACACACTCACATAAACAAACTGAGGGGCAATTTACTGTTGTCAATCCACCTAACCAGCACGTTTTTGGACACTAAGGGGCAATTTACCATAGTCAATTTACTTAACCCGCATATCTTATCATAGAATCCCTACAGTACAGAAGGGAGCCATTCAGCCCATTGAGTCTGCACCGACCACAATCCCACCCAGACCCTATTTCCATTACCCCACATATTTGCCCTGCTAATTCCCTGACACTAAGGGCAATTTAACATGGCAATCAACCTAACCTGGGAGGAAACCGGAGCACCCGGAGGAAACCCACGCAGACACGGGGAGAACGTGCTGACTCCGCACAGACAGCCAAGGCCGGATTTGAACCCAGGTCCCTGGAGCAGTGAGGCAGCAGCACTAACCACTGTGCCACCGTGCCATCTGGAATTATGAGCAGGATTGGACGATTTGGCCCCTTAGTCAGCTCTGCCATTTGATAATAGCATGGTTGGGGCCTCAACTGCAGTTTCCTGTCTGCGCCCTTAGCTATTGATTCCCTTGTTGATCAAAAATCTAACTCGGCCGTGAATATATTCAATGACCCAGCCAGAAAATTCCACAGACTGACGATCTTCTGAGAGAGAAAATCTCTCCTTACCTCGGGATTAAATGGGAGACCCCTAATTTTAAAACTGCATCCTCTTACACTAGACTCCCCCACAAGGAGAAACATCATCCCAGCATCCACCCTGTCAAGTCCACTCAGAATCTTCTATGTTTCGATAAGATCTTTCTTCTGAACTCCAATAGATACAGGCCGAACCTGTTCAACCTTTCCTCATACAATAATCTCTTCATCATAAGAACCTTCTCTGCACTGCTTTTGATGGAATTATATCCTTTCTTAAGTAAGGAAACCAAAAATATACACAGTCCTGTGGACTAACTAAGGCCCTCTACAGCTATAGCAACATTTCCCTCCTTTTATGTTCAAATCCTTTTGCAATAAAAGCCAACATTCCAATTGCCTTCCTAATCACTTGCTGTAACTACATACTAACTTCTTATGATTCATACAGCAGTGCATCCAGATCCTTCTGTACCATAAAGTCCTGAAGTCTCTCCCTTTCCAAATAATATACTGTTTTTCAATTCTTCCTGCCAAAGTGGACAAGTTCACATTTTTCCATTGTACACTCCATCTGTGAAATCTTTGCCGACTCACTAAATTTATCTGTATCACTTTGATGTGTGATTGATTCACACGGGAGGCTAGGACGTACCCGGGAATAAAGGCTTTTATTCACAACAAAATAGGAGCACACTACTTAACAATATTATCCCAGACTAAGGGCCACTAGGAAGTGCAGTGACCTTTATACTCCTGTAAGAAGGCGGAGCCGAATGGAGTGTACCATATAAACAATAATAACAGGTGGAACACCCAAATCCTAACCCCAACAGTAACAAGAGTAACATATGTACAAGTAACCATGGTGGTAACCATCTATGGTTCACCACATTCACCCCTCCTTTAAAAACAAAGGCCGGTGGGGTAAGGAGACAATACGAACTGTCCGCATGTTCACAAGTTCAGCCGTATCGGGAGTCCGCACCGTCTCTGCGACCTCCGCAGCACTGGCTCCAGTGCCGGTTCTGGTGACTGTGGTGACGACCCTCTCTCCGAGGTGGTGTCCACTGACTCCTCCAGTCCCTCTCCCGCCTGCCAACGTCGAGATGGCGACAATCCCCTGGACTCAGGCAAGCTGCACACGGGAGTAAGAGGATTAAGTTGAGGTCCCGATGCTGCCCGCGCCGTGTCAGGAGGGGAGAGAATGGGCAAAGGAATCCTAACCAGGGGTGCGGGAGTGACGGGGGTTTCCAGGTCCCCTGCAGGCGCCAGATCTCTGATAGAGACCGTGTCCTCTCGCCTGTCAGGATATGCCACATAGGCATATTGAGGGTTGGCGTGGAGGAGATGGACCTGTTCAACCAAAGGGTCAGACTTGCGGGCCCTAACATGCCGCCGCAGGAGGACAGGTCCTGAGTACGTCAACCAAGACGGCAGTGAGGTCCCAGAAGAAGACTTCCTAGGGAAGGTAAACATCCGCTCATGTGGGGTAGCGTTGGTTGCCGTACACAGGAGGGACCGGATCGAATGGAGCGCATCAGAAAGTACCTCTTGCCAACGGGAGACTGGAAGACCCCTAGACCTTAGCGCCAGTAAAACAGCCTTCCAGACTGTAGCGTTTTCTCTCTCGACCTGTCCGTTACCCCTGGGGTTGTAACTTGTAGTCCTACTTGAGGCAATTCCCTTAGAGAGCAAGTATTGCCTCAAGTCGTCGCTCATAAACGACGAACCCCTATCACTGTGGATATAACTGGGGTAGCCGAACAGGGTAAAAAGACTCCGCAGGGCTTTGATGACTGTGGCAGAGGACATGTCAGAACAGGGGATGGCAAAGGGGAATCGGGAGTATTCGTCAACCACGTTGAGGAAATACACGTTCCGATCTGTCGAAGGAAGGGGCCCTTGAGGTCGACACTCAGTCATTCAAAAGGGCGAGTGGCCTTAATGAGGTGTGCCCTGTCAGGCCGGTAGAAGTGCGGCTTGCACTCTGCACAAACCTGGCAGCTTCGAGTTATCGACCTGACATCCTCTATGGAATAGGGCAGATTCCGAGCCTTTACAAAATGGAAAAACCGAGTGATCCCCGGATGGCAGAGATCATTGTGGAGGGCCTGTAGCCGGTCCTCCTGCACACTGGCACATGTTTCACGCGACAGGGCACCTGAGGGCTCATTGAGCTTCCCCGGACGGTACATGATATCATAGTTGTAGGTGGAGAGTTCGATTCTCCACCTCAAGATTTTATCATTCTTAATTTTTCCCTTTAACGTGTTGTTGAACATAAAGGCCACGGACCGCTGGTCCGTGAGCAGGGTAAATCGTTTGCCAGCCAAATAATGGCGCCAAAGCTGTACAGCCTCCACAATGGCCTGAGCCTCTTTCTCCACAGAGGAGTGCCGAATTTCAGGGCCTTGGAGGGTGCGAGAGAAAAAGGCGACGGGCCTGCCCACCTGGTTAAGTGTGGCGGCCAGGGCGAAATCAGATGCATCACTCTCCACTTGAAAAGGGATGGACTCATCGACAGCGTGCATCGTGGCTTTCGCGATGTCGGCTTTTATCCCTGCAAAGGCTAGGCGAGCCTCTGCTGTCAGGGGAAAAGAGGTAGGCTTTATGAGTGGACGGGCTTTGTCCGCGTAATTGCGGACCCACTGTGCATAGTACGAGAAGAAGCCTAAGCAGCTTCTCACTGCTTTGATGCTCGTGGGTAGCGGAAGTTCAAGGAGGGGACGCATACGGTCTGGATCGGGGCCGATTACCCCGTTTTCCACCACGTATCTGAGGATTGCTAGGCGGCGCTTGCTGAACACACACTTCTCCCTGTTATAGGTCAGATTCAGGCGAGACGCAGTGCGTAAAAACTTCTGGAGGTTGGCGTCGTGGTCCTGCTGGTCATGGCTGCAGATAGTGACGTTGTCCAGGTACGGGAAGGTAGCCCGTAGCCCGTTTTGGTCCACCATTCGGTCCATCTCACCCTGGAAGACCGAGACCCCATTAGTGACGCCGAAAGGGACTCTTAAAAAGTGGTAAAGACGGCCATCTGCCTCAAAGGCCGTGTATTTGCGGTCCTCTGGGTGAATGGGGAGCTGGTGGTAGGCTGACTTCAAGTTGATGGTGGAGAACACCCAGGACTGCGCAATCTGGTTGACCATGTCAGATATGCGCGGGAGAGGGTACGCATCCAGCTGCGTGTACCTATTAATGGTCTGACTATAGTCTATGACCATCCGGGGCTTGTCTCCAGTCTTGACCACCACGACATGTGCTCTCCATGGACTAGTGCTAGGTTGAATGACCCCTTCCCTGAGGAGCCGCTGAACCTCAGATCTAATAAAGATCCGATCCTCAGTGCTGTAACGCCTGCTTTTAGTCGCGATGGGCTTGCAGCCTGGCACGAGATTTTCGAATAGGGAAGGCGGGGTAATTTTGAGTGTTGAGAGGCCGCATGTGGAGCGCGCTGGACAATTTGGAGGCTGCTGTTCTCCCACTGAAAGTGGAGGGAGTGGCCCATCGTACTGCAGGGTCACACTCCTCAGGTGGACCATAAAGTCTAGCCCCAGGAGTACCGGAGCACAAAGGTGCGGTAACACGAGGAGCCTGAAGTTCTCGTAGACTGTGCCCCGCACCGTTAGGGTTACCGCACAGCTCCCAAGAACGAGGACAGATCGGGACCTCGACGCCATGGAGATTGTCTGCCTGACAGTTTGCACACAGAGAGCGCACCGTTTCACTGTATCCGGATGGATGAAGCTCTCCGTGCTCCCGCTGTCAAACAGGCAATGCGCCAGACGCCCGTTTACCTCTATGTCCATCATGGACTTGTCGAGTCTGTGAGGCTTGGCCTGGTCCAGGATGATTGACGCCACTGTTGGATCCCGAGCGTAACTGCAGGCAGTTGAGATAGCCGACGACGAGGACCCCTGCTGGTCTTCCGCGGCCGGTGTCGACCAAAGTGGCTGCGCCCATGAATCGCACACGGTCGAGGATGTTGAAAACGGCGGCACCCGCAGGTCGCACGTGGCTTGCGTCGTCATCATAGGAAATGGCGGCGCCCGTGGATCGCACGTGGCTGAAGACATCGACAAGGCCGGAGACGAGGAGATGGATCCTGGGGAGTCGCATGCAGCACTACTGGGCTTGGAAGGGGTCTTTGCTCGGCACACCTTTGCATAGTGCCCTTTCTTTCCACAGGCGGAGCAAAACACCATCCTGGCCGGACATCTTTGGCGAGGATGCTTCGCCAAACCGCAGAAATAGCACCGTGGGCCTCCAGGAGCTGCCGCAGCCGTCAGGTCTGAAGTTGGGAGCATCATCGCGCAGTTCCGAGGAACCACCGAGTACAGTTGAGGCGGCGGCTGTGCTTGCCACGCTGTTCCCACGTGGTCGGTGGGGTAGGTTTCAAGACTTCTGGAGGCTGTTTCCATTGCATCGGCCAATTCTACCGTCTTAACCAGGTCCAGGTTACCCTGCTCTAGCAGCCGCAGGCGAATATAGGATGAGCCGATTCCTGCCACGAACGCGTCCCGAATAAGGTCTTTGGTGTATTGAGTAGCCGACACCTCCTTGCAGTTGCAGGCTCTGGCTAGCTGTTGAAGTTCGCGTAGGTACTGTCCCGTAGTTTCGCCGGGCTGCCGCCGTCGAGTGGCTAATAGGTGACGAGCATGAATTTCGTTCGGCTGTTTATTATACAGCTTCTTGAGCAATTCGATAGTATCTTTGTAATTTTGGGAATCGCGAATTGTTGCATACACAGTGTCGCTCACCCTGGCGTGGAGGACCAGCAATCTGTCGGCGTCGGACTGGACTGCTGTCGAGGCCTCAACGTAATCCTCGAAGCACTTCAACCAATGGTCGAAAGTATTCGACGCCCCAGCGGCACGCGGATCCAAGGTTAGTCGATCGGGCTTTAGCATCTGCTCCATTTTTTTTTCGAACAAAATTTTCAGTATTTTGTTGTGAATAAAATTGATGCGCGATTGATTCACACGGGAGGCTAGGACGTACCCGGGAATAAAGGCTTTTATTCACAACAAAATAGGAGCACACTACTTAACAATATTATCCCAGACTAAGGGCTACTAGGAAGTAGCAGTGACCTTTATACTCCTGTAAGAAGGCGGAGCCGAACAGAGTGTACCACATAAATAATAATAACAGGTGGAACACCCAAACCCTAACACCAACAGTAACAAGAGTAACATATGTACAAGTACCCATAGTGGTAACCATCTATGGTTCACCACACACTTCACAGATTCATATGGTCTCTTGACAACATACTTCCCCCCACCTCTCTTTGTGTCATCAGGAAACTTAGCTAACGTACCCTCATCATTGATAAAGATTGTGCATAGTTGTGGCCCCAGCACTGATCCCTCGGGCATTGCACTAGTAATAGAGTTTGCCAACATGAAAATGACCCACTTATCCCAACTCTCTGCTTCTTGTTGGGTAACCAATCCACAATCCATACTAATAAGTTACCGCTTAAACCATGAGCTCTTATTTTGAGTTGTAACCTTTGATGTGGCACCTTGTCAAATGTCCTTTGGAAATCTAAGTACACCACATCTACACATTCCCCTTTATACAGAGTGTTTGTTACTTCCTCAAAAAACTCATAAATTTCTAAACCAAAATTTCCCTTTCACGAAACCATGTTGACTCTGCTTGACAGTATTATGATTTTCTAGGCATCCTGCTATTACCTCCTTCATAATGGATTCTAGAATTTTCCATATGATAGAATTTAAACCAAACGACTGCAGGCCAGGAGCAGACTGCATGTGCGCAGTTCAACTTTACAATCTTCAGGCCCAGGATAGGCCCCACGCACCTGGAGACAAGAGAAGGGTGCGAAAACCCGGGTCAGGTGACCAGGTGCAGAGCGCCACAAGTGGCAATTATTCACAGAGAAGCAGAAGGTCTTAACAAGTGTTCACAGAGAGAGAGAAGGTAGAGGGGTCAGGGTGAGGTTTCAATGTGTCCCACTAAAGGAACAAAGTAGAGGGGTCAGGGAGATGTCCCAAAAGGAAGTCCCAGGTTAAGGGACAAAGAGATGGGACAGAACCATGCCCCGTTCAGTTAAGAAACAGAAAAGGAGCAGAGAAACAGGCTTCAAATCAGAGAAAGGGCCGCAGGGAGCAAACATTGAGTGAAGTGACCTCAGGAGAAGCCCTGGTAATTGAAGAGCTTCAGAAGAATCTCTGAGGATCCAAGAAAGCAGCCAAACATTGGTGATTCCATGCTGCAGGTTGTTGGGGAAAAGATGCCCCTTTGTAACAGCGTTGTCCTGCTTGGTGAGGTCCAAGAGCTAAGATTGTGCTTGTGAGTTGATGCTGGAGTGTACTCGGGGATCCAGGAGAGCAGAATCTCAGGAGGCGAGATTGAAACCAATGTCAGGTAAGCCATCGTTGAAGCTGTCTGAATTGGGGTGACTTTTGGAGAAAATTCCAAGGTGAGATGATTGAAGGTAAAAATTGGAACCCCTTGTTCGAGAGCTGGAATTTCAGTGAAGTTGGTTGACTCACAGAGTGCCAAATGTTGGAGTTGGTTATTGAGAAATCCATGGAAGTTGTTTTGGTCACACTTGTGTTGTATTTTGTACTGTGGTGTGTTTGACCACAGTTTGGCTATGAATTCACAAGCACCCCTTATTTACCTGGAATGATAAAGTACAACATAGGTATTGGACCAGATCTTCCGGCTGTTCACGCTAGAGGGATCTTCTGGTCCTGCCGACAGCGGCGGGAGCAGAAGATCCCGCCACCAGCCAATGGTGGGCCACCTCCCACCCGAGAATCACTGCCAAGGGGGCAAGAAAATCTCAGCCATTTTTGTACACTCACTTTTGTACTGAGAGCTAGCTGAGGCAAGGAAACCAGCACGCAGCTCACCGGCTGCACAGTCAGCCTGTCTCACCATAATGTCTAGCACTCTGTACAAGAAACAGTGAAGGTCCAGCCCATACCGTCACGCTGGTGGGGAGAGGCTGGAAAAAGCCGGCGACACCGGGAATTCCGAGATCAGGGTGACTCTTTCAAAGGGTATCCCGAACTCCAATAAAAAAAAACAGGAGACCTCCACCCAGCCAACAAGCACACTGGGAACCCTGCTCAGTCCTCCCCCAGACACGGAGACTCCCCCCCCCTCCCCCATGTACAAGGGAAACCCCCTCTCCATGGAGCTCGCTAGAGGGCCCCTCTGGCACTGTCCCCAGGCACTGATGTCACGCTAGCAAGGGAAGAGTTTTTAATGAGTGATGCCATATGACAGGGAAACCCACTGATTATACTGAAATGTATTGAAATGAGGTTCCTGACCTTCCTGGGCAGGAACATTATTGCATCACTGGCGCGAGGTGGGGAAAACCAGAAAACGGGATCTGGCCAGCGAGATTCTCATTTTCCAGCTTGCGTGAGATTTTGTGCCCACGTTACCGTTTACGCTCACGCCAAACGTGGGGACAAAATCCGCCCTCCCCCATTGTAAATTGCTTTACCTTTCTTAGCTGTTACAGTTAAATTTACAGTAAAGGATGGCACGGTGACACAGTGGTTAGTACTGCTGCCGCACAGCGCCAGGGTTCGATTCCCAGCTTGGGTCACTGCCTGTGTAGAGTTTGCACATTCTCCCCGTGTCTGCGTGGGTTTCCTCCAGGTGCTCTGGTTTCTTCCCACAGTCTGAAAGACGTGCTGGCTAGGTGTATTGGCCCGAACAGGCGCCGGAGTGTGGTGACAAGGGGAATTTCACAGTAACTTCATTGCAGTGTTAATGTAAACCTTACTTGTAACACTAATAAATAAACTTTAAAAGTTTATTTTTGTTTGTTCAACACTCATGGAATTTCAGCCATTAACTCTTTTTCTCGCTCCACAGATTCCACCAGACCTGCTGAGATTCATAGAATCATTGAATCCCTACAGTGCAGAAGGAGGCCATTCAGCCCATTGAGCCTGCACCGACAGCAATCCCACCCAGGTCCTATCCCTGTAACTCCACGTACTTATCCTGTTAGTCCTCCTGATAGTAAAGGGTAATTTAACACCGCCAATCAATCTAACCCACACACCTTTGGAATGTGGGAGGAAACCGGAGCACCCGGAGGAAACCCACACATTTTTGCCAGCATTTTCTGCTTTTAAGTCAAAGAGGTGACGAGCTGCAGAGAGAATTAAATTGCGTCGTTTTGTGGGTGAAAGATTGAATTGAGTTATTTAAATGCTGAGTATATCACGGCATTCTTTGAACTTTGAAGCAGCCATGATGGACTTAGTATTGCAATGGTGAAGGAAGATTGTTACCTTTATTAAAGAGCTTCTTTATAACAATGGATGTGTTAAAAATGATAATAATTGTGCTCCTTTAGAAAGAAGCCTTGGGTCAGAATGATGTATTCAGTGCCCATGTCATAGCCATCAGTTATTCTATTCAACTGTCAGTGGGCTGTCATGGCTACTGGCAGGTCAAAGGTCAGTGCTGTTCAGCTGTAGTAACCTTTTCCAGACAATCAACTTGTCTTTTACTGCTGAATGTCATAATCCTTAAATAAACACATCAATGGATAGATTACTGCACCAAAACTGCAATTAACTTCTTTTAAAAAGGTGAGCGAGATACGGTCTGTTCCATTTAATCGGGATGCTTTTATTTCGGAATCTTAGTTGAGAAAGCTGCTATCTCGGTCACATTGGCAATTGTTTGATTCGTGTTGAGACACATGACAGCTTTATGAAAACGTGGCATCCCAAGTTTGGATCATGTGCCTTATTTTCACATGATTGACCACATACCAAAGTCATCAAACCTGTGGGGCGGGGTTTTATGGCCTCGCTCGTCCCAAACCCGCAAAATCCAGCCCAAGGTCAATGGACATTTCCATTGTCTGCCCCTCGCCTGCCCTGATTCCCGTGTCGGGGTGGTAACATTCCGACCGTGATGTGAGCCATAAAATGGTGACTATCGTCCTTGAGACAACCTCAATGAATGTTTAATTTCTGTTAACAAACAAGCTCTGTTTATTCCTGGATTGTTGTCTGCTCACTTGTCAAGTACTAAATCCATAAAGCAACAAGTATTCAGTCTATAAACTGTGTGGTACCTCAGTTGCTGGTAACACGTCCCACACCAATATGGTTGACTCTTAATTTTTTATTACTCCATCCTTGAAGTTACAAAACCAATGTTCAGAGTGGAGCAGACAAACCCAAATCCATTCCATGCTTGCACCAAAAACCAAATTCAAAATCCAATTGAGTCCAATTCAATAAATAAAGGCAAAATACTGCGGAGCTGGAATCTGAAACGCAAACAGAAAATGCTGGAAAATCTCAGCCGGTCTGACAACATCTGTGGAGAGAGAATAGAGCCAAGGTTGGTAGTCTGGATGACCCTTTGTCAGCTATGATGAAGGATCATCCAGACTGGAAACGTCGGTTCCATTCTCCCTCCGCGGATGCTGTCAGACCTGCTGAGATTTTCCAGCATTTTCTGTTTTTGAGTCCAACTCCTGGTCCCCATAAGAAAGACTAACAAGATCCAAGTTGACCAGATGAGGCATTGCACCCCATCTTGGGCTTGGTTTAACGCTTGATCTTAGTCAGATGGCATGCCCTCTGAAATGGAAGCCACTCAGCTTCACTCACTGGCAAATGGTTATTAGCAGTCACATCATCACCAGGTTGTCATGACAACTAGGAACGGCTCTTTAACTTTGGCCTTGCTTGCGATATCCACATACTGAAAATGAATTGCAAAAAGCATTTGTGTGAGCCTTCACCAATTCAGGATGAAACAGGAAAGGAAATCTTTGCCACAGATATTTCGCCAGTAAATGAGGGAGACAGGACATTTGCAGGAAGTAGATGGTCTGAGAGTGAAGTTCTTTGTTGTCACAAATCTTCAAGTGTTCCAAGTCCTGAAGTGGAGTATAGCTGGCATGTTCAAACCCTAATTACACTCTTTACTGGAAATGTACTGACTTACTACTTTGCTTATGCTCACACCAAAGTTGGATAACTTCATGAACTTATTCCATTTGAATTGAAGAAAATTTGAAATGTTCAAATCATGACCTATAGATCATTGGAAGCCCAAGAGTCCTCCAATATGGCCCGTAATGTTCAAGCAATTCATAGAATCATAGAATCCTACAGCGCAGAAGAAGGCCATTTGGCTCATCGAGTCTGCACCGACCACAACCCCACCCAGGCCCTATCCCCATAACCCCAAGCATTTACCCTAGCTAGTCCTCCTGACGCTAAGGGAAAATTTAGCATGGCCAATCCATCTTAACCGCGCATTCTTGGACTATGGGAAAAAGCAGAGCACCCGGAGGAAACCCATGCAGACACGGGGAGAACGTGCAAACTCCACACAGTGACCCAAGCTGGGAATCGAACCCTGGTCCCTGGCACTGTGAGGCAGCAGTGCTGCTTTGATCCTTGTGGGCCTGGAGAATGGAAATCCCATTCCAGGTTTCTGAGCACAAGGCTGACACTACTGCATTGTGGTACCAGGGGAGTGCTACATTGCCACAGCTGCCGTCCATTGAATGAGCTGGTAAACTGAGGCCCCATCTGGCTGATATAAAAGTTGTGGTAGCAGTATGTTGAAGAATGGGCAGGGGGGTTATTCCCGGTGTCTTAGTCAGTATTTATCCCTCAGTTAATGTCACAGTAAAAAGGTTATCACATTGCTGCTTAAGGGAGCTTGCTGTGCACAAGTTGGCTGCCATATTTTCCACAGTGACTACACTTCAGAAGTACTTCATCATCTGTAAAGCACGGCGAGATATCTGGTGGTTGTGAGAAGTGTTAGACAAATGCAAGTCTTTATTCCAATACTGTGAGGAAACTTCCAAAAGCTCTCAAAAGAAATTTATGCAACAGTATTAATACAGCTTATGTTGTACTTTGTGACAGTGTTACATATTGAAAGGGTGCCTTTGTATTCTGGGGGCAAGTCTGTAAGGGAAGTAATCACCTGCTGTCATTGGCAGTTCACTCTTGATGTTATTTATGACGTTAACAGTACAAATACATTGCCTGTTCCAATGCTCAGGGAGCTGGCGTCATAATACCCCGACTGCATGTGGCAGGGAGAAAGAATCACAAATATCACTACTTTTCTGAAGAGGGTTGGGGGGTTTACTGCCGGGAGTCTGATGTCTAAGTGCCCTTTTTACCCAATGAATTAAACTCAATCCATGCAATGGGCTTAACTTTGTGACTGATGGGTTACGAAAACAATACAACTCTCATGAGTAAGTCATAGTGCTTCTGAATACAGCATAGAGAGCTCAGTGAAGCCTGCAATTGAGTATACATAGTGCTCTCATTGAGTCACTGAACAATCTGTGTGGTTTACACTAATGAAAAATGTCCATTGATACTGCTTTAAAACAGATATATCTTTGTAACCCTGCTTATATATTTCATCTAGTTAATAATATTGCCTTTTAGAGATGCATTCTTGTTTATATCAAAAAGATATAGGCTTCGCTCGTCCCAAAACCATAAAATCCTGCCCGAGGTCAATGGATCTTTCCATGGTCCGCCCCTCGCCCACTCCGAATCCCGTGGGGTGGTAAAATTCCGACCATAGTCCGGCTGCAGTGAATGGAGATGTGGCTGAGCACCAAATTCCTCACTTGCAGCGACAGCGAGGTGTGAATGGCCGGGGAATTCCAGCCATAGTCTTCTGGTCATAGTCTTCCTAAACCGCTCCAACATTAAAATACATTCTAGGCAAATACTTCTAATATGCTATTTAAACTCATTCACACCAACGTGAGGAAACATAATGGGGCGAATTTTACCATCCCGCCCACCACGGGAATCGGAGCGGGCGAGGGGCGGTCCATGGAAAGACCTGGGGCGGGATTTTCCGGGTTCGGTGTGAGCGAGGCTGGAAAATCCCAGCCATTAGTTCAATTTGGTGGAGATTCACATTTGAGCAACAGATGCTTCAGTGACTGCACAATTAACAAAACGATAAGCAGTGAGATGTTTAAGTGAAAGAAGAACAGTTGGGTTGGATTTTCCAGCCACACACACCCCAAGACCAGAAATCCTTGCCCGAGGTCAACAGACCTTTAAACTGTGCGCCGAATATCCTGTCCCTCCCGCTACGATTCCCATGGGGGATGGGAAAATTCCGCATGTTGTGTTTTTGTATAATATCTTTCATGTCCTCAGAAAATCTCAATGTGATTTAGAGCCAACTAATTATTGATGGAAGTGTCATCACTCTCTTTATGTAAACATGTGTGACAGACAACTTGCACACAGCAAGCTGCCACCAATTGCAGGTGAAATAAATGACCAGGTAATCTGTTTTTGTATCACTGTTGGGGGATAAATGTTTGCTACAATATTGGTAGAACTTCCCTACTCTCCATGAAATAGTGACTGGGATCTTTTGCTGTCAGAAAGGACATAGAAGTTGTCACCTCTAACTAAGCAACATTCCCTGAGCTGAGGTGTTGGCCTAGATTGCAAAGCATGTGTGTGTGCCATGGTTTTTGGGAACTGTGCTGCACCAATTTGTGATCCATCCATTAGTGGGATAACAATGATAGTAAAGTCAATTGACAAGCTACAGTGATGCTGATGTATTTTTGCTAATCCCAAGGGATCAGCATCAGATTGCGAATTCCCCTTGGCTACAATTGCTTTGGATTCTTTCATTTCAGGAATTCCACTGGGGCACCCAATCATGAAGAGCCTTATATTGCCACTGAAGCAGCTCCAAGACATAGGGCAGAATTTTACTGGTATGTCCGCCCGAGATTTGCACAATCCTGCCCGAGGCCAACAGAGAATGCCATTCTCCGAGCCTCACCTGCCCCTGGAATCGGGGCGGGCGTGCCACTAAAATTCCGGCCGTCGAGCCACAGAGCAATACAGCAATCAAACAGGCCCTTTGGCCCAACTGGTCCATGCTGCCCTCCCAGCTGTCCCTGCGCTATTCTGCACATTTCATGTGGGAAGGCATTATACAAGTCCAGAGAACTAGGAATTCACTGAAGTCTTTGTTGTTGTGATATGATGTACATGCCACTTTAAGGTGGTGTACATTAAACTCTTGTCAATCACTACCATTGAGGGAAGATGTGACGTTGTAACCCTATAAATTATACGCAGTCTGCAGCAGGAAAGGTCGAGGTCAGATGTCTCCCATTTACCGTATATAGTCTTATCTTAAAAGAAAGAACCCAGGTTACTGTTTTATCAATATTTGTCATATGCGTAGTACATTTATAATGAATAGACAGATTTGACATGGTGGCAATATGACGTTTAAAGATTTGGCTGAGATATGTACAAATCTCAACGCTTTCACATGCAGAATAAGAACTGGTGTGGAAGTGAATCAACTTCGTGTCAGTAATTCTGCAGCTTTGTAGAAACCTCACACGCCGACATTCTGGGATATTGCACCTTGTTTCAGCAGCAGATTTTGATCATTTGTTCACACTTTGGGCAGCTTAAATTGCATAAGTCACCCTGATCTGAGGTTCGTGCAGGGAAAGAGATTAAGTAGCTAGTCTAGCTTTAAGTAAAACCTCACAGACAGAGGGATCTATTACTGGTGCTTTCTATCCATTCCTGAGGGCAGGCCCTGATTAAAATGCTGGAAACTGGGCCATGGAAGAGGAGTCAATCCAATAAGACCATAAAGTATAGGAGTAGAATTAGGCCACTCGGCCCATCGAGTCTGCTCTGCCACTCAATCATGGCGGAGCCTCAATTAATAACAACACTTAATGCTTTAAAGAAGGCTACCAAAATTTCTTTTGGTTAATTTTATTTTTGAAGCCTGCAGTTCACTTTTCTTCCTAAATCACTGTTTCGTGGGCAAAGCTTCAGTAAACCTGAGAAAAGCTGAAACAGCTCAACAATACCGCCATTACAGTCAACCAACAACCTATGACCAGCTATGGTTGTGACCACTTAAAGGTACTGCAACTCAGAGAGCCAAATTAAGTTCTGAAGGGCTGTGAAAAGTTCCAGATAGTCTTAACAATCCTGCAAA
The DNA here is from genome assembly GCF_964213995.1 of Mustelus asterias. Classification (NCBI taxonomy): domain Eukaryota; kingdom Metazoa; phylum Chordata; class Chondrichthyes; order Carcharhiniformes; family Triakidae; genus Mustelus; species Mustelus asterias. The sequence goes on from NC_135819.1 coordinate 35,656,945, forward strand.
AGCCACGGGACCACACAATTCCCAACACTCAATGGACATCCTATCTGAGTTTACACTGTTCCAATTACATATAGAGGTGAGTTTTCTGCGGTACAATATTTATGAATCCAGTAATTGCCCCAACATTTAACAATGCATGAAAGGCACATGGCAGCAGAGAATACTGGCAGCATCAATGAGGAAAGCAGGCTGTAATAGGTGGTTCAGTATCATGAAAATCCACAGCCAGAAGCCAGACAGGTGCAGCATTCTAAATAACCAAACATGACGGGTAGGTACAGGGGAAATGTTAGGGGGAAGTTTTTCACACAGAGGGTGGTGGGCGAGTGGAATCGGCTGCCGTCAGTGGTGGTGGAGGCAAACTCAAGAGGGACTTATAAGAGACTCCTGGATGAGTACATGGGACATAATAGGATGGAGGGCTATAGGTAGGCCTAGAAGGTAGGGATATGTTCGGCACAACTTGTGGGGCCGAAGGGCCTGTTTGTGCTGTAGTTTTTCTATGTTTCTATGTTTCTATATCCATAAATTGTCGAGCCAAGCTTTGTAGTCAGATAATGAAGATAACCAGAACATCGATACACCAAACCAGAAGACATCCAGCACAGTGAAGATCAAAGAGTGCATTGGCACTGCAGTCCCACCATAAGACTTTGCCACCATGCAGATCAAATGCCCACAAATACTGGTACAGGTGCAAATATCCTTCAACTTCCCACACACTCTATGAGGATAATACCAACACATGGCTGAGTCATTCCATTATAAAAAGCAATTCAAGCATTCCCTCCCCCTCCTTTAATAACCTCCTGAAAGGTCACACCATGCCCAAAACTTTTATAAGGGAATGACTCAGCTGTGTGTGGGTATTATTCCCAAAAGGTTCAAGGGGAGTTCATGGATGGCACAGTGGCTAACACTGCTGCCTCACAGCGCCAGGGACCTGGGTGCGATTCCCGGCTTGGTCACTGTTTGGGAGGAGTCTGCACGCTCTCCCCGTGCCTGCGTGGGTTTCCTCCGGGTGCTCTGGTTTTCTCCCACAGTCTGAAAGATGTGCTGGTTAGGTGCATTGGCCGTGCTAAATTCTCCCTCAGTGTATCCGAACAGGCGCCGGAGTGTGGCGACTAGGAGATTTTGACAGGAACTTCATTGTAGTGTTAATATAAAAGCCTACTTGTGGCACTAATAAATGAACTTTCAACATCCCTCTTAGCATTCCTTTCTTTGACTCTGCACCTATTTTACTATATTTCTTTAGGGTGTTTCCTGACTTTGAAGGCAGAATGCAAATACAGTCACAGAACTGCCTGATTTATCTACCACAGAGTTGACAAGTACAGGACAGCCTGAGGAAAATTGCCTTTTTGACCCCACCACACTCAACGTTTCAGAAACATTCCACATTCTGCAACTAGATTATCACCTTTTTTGTTACTGCATAATCCACCTGACCAGCTTGCTCGCTGCTCGAGAAGTATTAAAGGATTATTATTTAATTGAGGGATATAAGGAGTGTATGGTGTATTCTGTACTGGAGCTCTGGAGGCAGCCAGATGAATCAAAATGATATTTTATAATTCTATACTTCACTATGTTCCTATTACAGCAGTGTCATTATTGGCTGCTGGGGTGTTTTTGCCATTCCCGTGAAGAAAATTATATTCAACAAAACCATTCATTTGAAAGTTCAGCATTTCTGTCATTCTGGGAACAGGTCATTAATAAATTAAACAGCACTCAGATATAAAACTTTTCAACCCTTTTGCTTCCTGAGTTATGAAAGTATCTCAGACCCCCTGTGGCACACACAAGTATTTTTTTTCGGTATAAAAATGAGTCATGCAATTACATATAGATTTATTATTTCTGTTTGACCTACTGCATGTAAGGTGGGGGGGGGGTGGAGAGAGAGGGGGGGGTGGGGAGGGGGGTGGGGGGGTGGAGAGAGAGGGGGGGTGGGGGGGGTGGAGAGAGAGGGTGGGGTGGGGGGGGGGGCGGTGGTTCTTGTGGCGCAGTGGGTAGAGAGCCAGCCACTGAGCCAGAAGCTCCAGATTTTAGTTACCCCAGGACTTGATGGCCGAAGAAGATGTAATAAGTCCTCGGAGGCGGAAGTCCCTTCACCAAAATTCCTTTATATACAGGATCCAACAGCACTATACAGAGTGCTCTCAGTACGCAGTCTACGTCTGGAGTGCCAGAGGAACTGACACTCCTGTTTAAATACAGAGCACGGGTCTCCCTGATTGGATCATCAATTTGGCCCTTAATCAGGGAGTTCAAATTCAAGTAGGCCAACCTCAATTGCCTGATAAAAATCATTACAGAAGATGAGTTCATAACATGGGCAAGCAGTGTAATGGCCAGAAAAAGTGCTGTAAAACCTCAGCAGGTTTAGCAGAGTTCATGGCCGGTCATGGCCCGCCCCAGAAGCCAGCGAGAATGGAGAATGTGACGCTCAGCCAAATCTCCACTCACGGCAGCGGGACCGGAGAATCCCAGCGACAGGCGAGGTCGGAGAATCTGACCCAACATCAGAACGAAGTTGCAACCATTTTCAATGCACCTCCCAGAACGAAAATTCAATAAAAGCTGGGAAATAGGAATAGTGGTGTGGACCGTTTCTTTCCTGCTGGGATATGGCAGACAGTAAGAATGGGGGCGATTTCGGGTCATTGATTCCCTATACTGTAGAAGCAGGTCATTGGCCCATTGAGTCTGCACCAACTCTCCGTCGGAGCATGTTATCCAGACACCATCCCTATAACACCATGTATTTACCCTGCTAATCTCAATAACCAACACATCTTGCAACATTAACGGGCAACATAGCATGGCCAATCCACCTAACCTGCATATCTTTGGAGTGTGGGAGGAAATTGGAGCACCCGGAGGAAACCCATGCAGACACGGGGAGAATGTGCAAACTCCACACAGTCATCTGAGCCCAGAATCGAACCCGGGTCCCTGGAGCTGTGAGGCAGTAAGACTAACCGCTGTGCCACCATGCCGCCATCCAGAGCCCTTCAAGATCAGGCTAGAGACTTGTTCCAAGAAAAACAAGTTACAGCAATCAGCATCTGCTTTAATAAAAACAGAAAGGGTAGGTGGAGCCAAAGACAAGGTCAGGGATAGGAGAGCAGGGGAGGTAACATGACAAAGCTATCAATGAACACAGGCAAGGGGAATGGTAATGATTTTATTAAAGGCATAATGTTTGTGCTTTGACTGCCTCTTGCGTCTCTAGACATGCAACATCTTCTATGGCAGCTTCATGTGGGACCTGTGAGTGAATGTATACTCTCCGCCATCAATGGAGGCTCCTGAGGCACTTCCACACCAAACACCCACACCAACTCTCCCTCTGCATGAACTGGCTCTGAGTCATTCATTTCTGCCTCCCCAAAAATTGCCACCTCAGCCCAAAACAGGTATAGTGGCAGTGGTTAGCACTGCTGCCTCACAGCGCCAGAGACCCGGGTTCAATTCCCGACTGTCTGTGTGTAATTTGCACGTTCTCCCTTTGTCTGAGTGGGTTTCCTCCGGGTGCTCCGGTTTCCTCCCGCAATCTGAAAGACGTGCTGGTTTGGTGCATTGGCCGTGCTAAATTCTCCCTCAGTGTATCCGAACAGGCGCCAGAGTGTGGGGATTTTCACAGTAACTTCAGTGCAGCGTTAATGTAAGCCTGCTTGTGACACTAATAAATAAACTTTAAAACTTTAATCTTTGTACTGTGGGAGGAAACCCACGCAGACACGGGGGGAAAGTGCAAACTCCACATAGACTGTGAGCCAAGGCTAGAATTGATCCCAAGTCCCTGGCACTGCGAGGCAGCAGTGCTAACCACTGTGCCACCGTGCCCACCCATGAGCTCATCAGGTGACAATGTGTGGTGAACCATAGATGGTTACCACTATGGGTACTGAACCATAGATGGTTATCACTATGGGTACTTGTACATATGTTACTCTTGTTACTGTTGGGGTTAGGGTTGGGGTGTTCCACCTGTTAGCATTGTTCTGTGGTACACTCCGTTTGGCTCCGCTTTCTTATAGGAGTATAAAGGTCACTGCCACTTCCTAGTGACCCTTAGTCTGGGATAGTATTGTTAAGCAGTATGCTCTATTCTTGTTGCAAATAAAAGCCTTTATTCCCGGGTACGATCTAGCCTCCCGAGTGGACTAATCGCGCATCACAATGGCAATCTGCTTTAAACCCAATCACTTGAACAATACAACTGTTAGACAAAATCACAGACCCTGGGACGATGACTTGATCTCACTAAAAAAATGAGCCTTTGAGATTTCCTGAGTTCATTTCTGTAGAGCCATGATGGTCTTACAACCTGTGGACACACCCACAGTAACTTCATCGCAGCATTAATGTAAGCCTAATTGTGACACTAATAAATTAACTTAAACTTATTCAAACAGCCTCATGCTTCTCTGGCCTTGAGTGGCTGAGCGCTGAAAGCATTTATTGCCCAGAGTCTGATTGGCACACTCCTGAGACTTAATAATCAGGCATATTCCCATATGTGTAGTAATGTGGGTGGGCTGGGAGGTTCTGAGGACTTGGAGTCTAATTCCTTTATCCCATCTCCTGGGGAAGTGGGGGGGGGGGGGGGGGTGGTTTATTCAACTTCTTTCCTCCCTCAGTTTCTCTCACTCCCTGTGTTTCAGTGTGCTGCAATCGAGGTTAAACTAGAATCAGGCTATCGAGCCAGAATTCGGAAAACACCCACTGTCATTATTGGAGGGCACCTTGGAACATTCTAACAGACCTCCGGGGGCCTGAGGAGCCCTGCTTGAGAATATTTAATGGAGAGCATTTTCAGCCAAGAAGCTGGAAGCGGTATGGTACAAGTGGATTTTTCTTAAAGGAAGTTATCTTTACTTCTAAAATGCCAGATGAGGAGGCGATGGCCTAGTGATATTAACGCTAGACTATTAATCCAGACACTCAGCTAATGTTCTGGGGACCTGGGTTTGAATCCAGCCATGGCAGATGGTGGAATTTGAATTCAATTTAGATAAAAACCTGGAATTAAGAATCTATTGATGACCATTGTCGATTGTTGTAAAAACCCATCTGGATCACTAAAGTCCTTTAGGGAAGGAAATCTGCCGTCCTTACCTGGTCTGGCCTATATGTGACTCAGAGCCACAGTGATGTGGTTGACTCTGAACTGTCCTCCAAGGGCAACTCGGGATGGGCAATAAATGCTGGCCAGCCAGTGATGCCCATGTCCCACGAATCAATTGAGATTATTCTTATTATTAATTGGGATTAAAGCCCAAACGGTTAACCACACACAAAATCAGCAACACAGAGTTCTATCCTGCTCTCTGCTGCACTTGCATAATTTTGCTTCCTGTGCAACTTTGCTCTCTCTGCCTCCAATTCAATTGGTTTCTGAATCCAATGTTTGTTTGGACCAAACTCAATAAGATAAGGAGTGGAGGAATGTATGGCAGCAAAAACCTAATAGTTGACTGCAATATTCACTATGAAAGCAGATTTAAGAAAAATAGATTTGGATTTATATAACCCCTTTCATACGGCAAAAGAATTTGACATTTAATTAAGCACTTTTTAAAGCATAGATAATATTGGAATGGAGGAAATTCAGCAGGCAATTTGCATACTGCACAGGTCCTGAACCAACAATAAGATATATAGCCAGATGACCTGTTTTAGGAAACCCAGACTCAAAATGTTGGCTCTATTCTCTCTGCACAGATGCTGTCAGACTTGCTGAGATTTTCCAGCATTTTCTCTTTTGATTTCCTTCTGTATCACAGCTTGGTATGGCTCCTGTTCTGACCAAGACCTCAAGAAACTACAAAGGTCTGTGAATGTAGCCTAGTCCATCACGCAAACCAGCCTCCCATCCATTGATTCTGTCTACACTTCCCGCTGCCTCGGCAAAGCAAAAAGTGCAATCAACCCCACGCACCTCGGACATTCTCTCTCTTCCACTTTCTTCCGTCGGGAAAAAGATATAAAAATTTGAGAACACATACCAACCGACTCAAGAACAGCTTCTTCCCTGCTGCCATCAGACTTTTGAATAGACTTACCATATATTAATCTGATCTTTCTCTCCACCCTAGCTCTGACTGTAACACTACATTTTGCACCCGCTCTTTTCCTTCTCCCCTACGTACTCTATGAACGGTATGTTTTGTCTGTACAGCACACAAGAAGCAATACTTTTCATCGTATCCCAATGCATTGGACAGTAATAAATCAAAGCAAATCAAATAAACAAAATAATTGATAGCCATTTGCTGATTCATTCCTCAAGGCAATGCCTTGACCAATCAGAGTCAAGCTGCCTGGTTTACATTTTCAAACAATGCATCTCGCTGTCAGGCAACATTCTCCATGACAACGCTCCTACCAATCAGAGTCCACTTGCCAACCAATCCTCACTTCCTTCCCACACAGTATAAAATTGTTGTTTCCCCTGACATTGGCATTCTTGCAATTGTCCTGATGAGTGCAAGATGAAAAGCTTCGATAAAATGTCTTTTTTCAGCAAATTCCTTAATATGTTTTAATAATTGTGTTTATCACAAAAATATAAGCGTTTTAATCAGTGTCAAGTGCACCACCTGTGAGTGACTCAATTCTTAATAATTGAAAATGACTTTTTAAAGAAGCTGTACATTTGCACTGGTCAGTTTCTTTGCAATTGCCTTGAAAATCATAGAATCCCAACAGTGCAGAAGGAGGCCATTCAGCCCATTGAGTCTGTACCGACAACAATTCCACCCAGGCCCTATTCCCGTAACTCCACATATCTACCCTGCTCATCCCCTGACACTAAGGGGCAATTTATAGAGTCATAGAGGTTTGCAGCATGGAAACAGGCCCTTCGGCCCAACTTGTCCATGCAACCCTTTTCTTTTAAAGCCCCTAAGCTAATCCCAATTGCCCGAATTTGGCCCATATCCCTCTATACCCATTGTACCCATGTAACTGTCTAAAGGCTTTTTAAAAGACAAAATTGTACCCGCCTCTACTACTACCTCTGGCAGCTTGTTCCAGACACTCACCACCCTGTGTGTGAAAAAATTACCCCTCTGGACACTTTTGTATCTCTCCCCTCTCACCTTAAACCTATGCCCTCTAGTTTTAGACTCCCTACCTTTGGGAAAAGATATTGACTATCTACCTTGTCTATGCCCCTCATTATTTTATAGACCTCTATAAGTTCACCCCTCAGCCTCCTCCTACGCTCCAGAGAGAAAAGTCCCAGTCTATTCAGCCTCTCCTTATAACTCAATCCATCAAGTCCCAGTAGTATCCTAGTAAATCTTTTCTGCACTCTTTCTAATTTAATATCCTTTCTATAATAGGGTGACCAGAATTGCACACAGTATTCCAAGTGTGGCCTTACCAATGTCTTGTACAACTTTAACAAGACGTCCCAACTCATTTAGCATGGCTAATTAATCTAACCCACACATCTTTGGAGTTAATGTAAATGTTTTTGAAGCAGGCCATTTATTGCACTTGTCCCTCAAAAAAATTTGTCATAATCAATGGAAACTTGCTTTGGGAATTATTTTGATCAGGGGGTGTGGCACAATAGCCGGAATTTTACCATCCCACCCGCCACGGGAATCGGAGCGGGTGAGGGGCGGACCATGGAAAGGTCCATTGACCTTGGGCGGGATTTTATGGTTTCGGGATGATGGAGGCCGCAAAGTCCCGCCCCGCTATATCTTATTTTTAAATCAGAGTGAAACATCACAAAAACTTAATTTGCATTGGACATAATTTACAATTAAAATTACTTTCCTTTTTGTGTTGGCCAATATTAAACTAATTGCAGTTAAATAAAACAACATAGCTGAACTGAAAATCCCCCTTTTTTTTTAAGCTGCTTTACTTTGCTCTGAATTGTTTCCATTTATCATCATTATGACTATCTAATTTCTTAACGGAGTCACGGAACAAATATGTTTTCTCTATTATAATGCAGATTACTTCACAAAACCCTCAGGCACGTTTGAGTGAAGGTATGAAAATATGAACATTCTACAGATGGTTCCTCTAGAACAATATAATCATTTTTCATTCTTACTGAATAAATATTCCCATTGCTCAATCCATCAAATGGATTTAATCTGCGGGACGTTTGTTCAAAAGAAATTTCTGGCCAACCTTTCTTATTATAGCTTCACATAGACTTAAAACTTATTTGAGCCACATAACATACTGACCCAATCTTCCAGTCTCCAGATCCTCGGAAACTGGATTGAAGATGAGTGTCGGGACACTGTAGAACTATAGGGTGTAGACCTATTTGCCCTGCCCCCTGAGACCCTCTCTAAATATCCCTGACTCTAAATCGGAGACTTGGGAGAGATTTGCGCCATGGTACTTACCTTGATAGTTACCCAGGAAATGTTAGACAGATTAAAATCTGGTCTAACACTAGGATAACTCCATAACTGACCTCCCACCCCATTCACCAACCTCCACCCACCCCACACCTCAACCGGATCTAACTAGCCCCCTGAGCAGACCTGGCTAGCTGCCTAATGACCTGACTATCCATCCAACCACCTAACTAATCCCCGCCCCATTCCCCCACCACTCCAGAATGGATCTAATTATCACCACAAACTACACCTCAGCTACAACTACTCTACCAATCACCTGACTACCCCACTCCCTCCAATCGGACCCAACTAACCCCAAATACCCAACTAACCACTCAGCCACCTACCAGCTACCTATTTCGCCCACTCACCCACCTACCCAAAGACTGCAAACTCACCGACTTACAAACCGCACCAATGTACCTCACCCAGCTACATAATTCACCCACTCAGCCATGGACCCATCTCCATCATGTACCCAACTCACTCACCTACCCCTCCATACTCACTCACAGACTCTTTCACTAAGTCACTGAATACCTTTGGGACCTTTAAACACAGACTAGAATAATTGTGAAATTGTGGCATTGTGAAATGGGGTGTGTTCCCTGCACTGATCCACTTAGCTGGTTTCTCTGCAGTCAACTGCGCTGAGGGAGTTCTACTGCATCATGGATCAGAGGCTTGGCCAGAAAACACATACCCGGATAAGTGCCCTGTCCAATGAGTGTGGGATTTAACAGTTCAAATGCTGATCAGAAGATTTGGGCCAGTATCAATCTTCAAATCTTTATTCCTAATTCTATCTCCTCCTAAGGAGAAACAATATACATCTTGTCTGTTCATTTTTTCTCTGTTTGCTGCTGGCAAGGTCAGCACTCATTGTTCATCCCAAGTTTGGCACTGGGACACAGCTGTTAGCACTGCTGCATCATTGAGCCAGGCTCAATTCCAGCCTTGGGTCACAGTCTGTGTGGAGTTTGCACATTCTCCCCATGTCTGCATGGGTTTTCTCCAGGTGCTCCAGTTTCCTCCCACAAAGATGTGCAGGTTAATTGGAGTGACCATGCTAAATTGTCCTTTAGTGCCCAAAGATGTGTAGGTTAGGTGGATTAGCCATGGTATATGCACAGGGTTATGGGGATTGAGTGGAGGGGAGGCCCTGGGTAAGATGCTGTATTGGGGAATCGGCGCCGACTCGATGGGCTAAATGGCTTCTTTCTGCACTGTAATGATTCTATGATTCCATGGTGGTGGGCAACCTTATTTCCATACAGGCAAGTGGATTGTTACACCATCTCATAAAGAGTCAACCATGTTGGCGTGTGATTGAGGTCACTTACATGCCAACAGGAGCAAAGACAGTGGGCGGGACTTTCAAGCCACGCTCACTCCAAGATCGGAAAATCCCACCCGAGGTCAACGGACCTTTGCATAGTCCTGTCCCGCCTGTTACGATTCCCGTGGTGGGGGGCACAGGATAGTTCTACTCAGTAGGTTACCCCTCCCTAAAGGATATTATTGAACCAGTTGGGTTTTTAAAACAACCTGACAATGTTTTATTGCTACAGGCTTTGTGTTTCCAGATTTTTATTAAGGATAAATTCAAATTTTCAAATGGTAGTTTGCAGCTGATGTACTTTATTTTTGATTATATATCCATTTTCTCAATTCTTGCGCAGACTTAATGGGCTAAATGGCCTGTTTTTGTGCTGTAAAATCCTTCAGCTCTTTGACTGTAAAGTCCTACCCGAGGTCAACGGACCTCAATGGGTCATTGCTCCCCTTGTTCGCTCCGATTCCTGTGGCAGGTGGGGCAGTAAGGTTCCAGCCAATTATTGTGGAAAGCGACAAAAAGCATTTAACAATAGACTTGTCTCTGCACACATCCCCTCAAAGGGCTTCCCATACAAGAAATATCTTCTGAAGGGCAGTCACTGTCGTCATGTAGACAACATATGTTCCTAACAAAAAGTACTAATTAGTAAAATTGTCTTCCGACCAAACTAAATGTACTTAAAAGGCATTGAATCCAGAGCCAGTTATGTTATAGGAAAAACTCCCGCTTTGTACCTCTGTCCAAGTTTGTCATCTTTGACTGAGCTGACCTTTGGCTCTTTTCGAGTGGGCCAAAGTAGCAGAACAATTAGCGTCAAGTCGGCAGGGAGAAAGAATATAAACTGGAAGTGAAAGGATCAAAGCTGCACTTAGGATGACTTATCTCAAAACGCAGGAAATAATACTCGATAATGAGGAAACATGCAGTAAAATGAAAAAACAAATGTCACAGAGACGGAAACAAAGAGAAAAAAGCAACCCACGCTGAGCGACCCCAACCCAGTCTGGCAATTCCCTAGTTTAACAAAGAGAATGCATTCAACGCAAGTTTAGCTGTACAATAGAGCTGTATTTTGTAAGGTGCCGACTAGAAACATTCCCAATGAAGGTGTAATGGTGGATAGTACCAGAGTAAAGCTTCAGGGACCCGAGTTCAATTCCAGCCTTGGGTCACTGTCTATGTGGAGTTTGCACATTCTCCCCGTGTCTGCGTGGGTTTCCTCCGGGTGCTCCGGTTTCCTCCCACAGTCCAGAGAGGCCCAGGTTAGGGTGATTGGTCATGCTAAATTCTCCCTTTGTGTCAGGGGAATTAACAGGTTAAATACGTGGGGTTACAGGGATAGGGCCAGGTTGGGATTGTTGTTTATATAGGCCCGATGGGCCGAATGGCCTCCTTCTGCATCTCCAAAAGGGCATCTGCCTGGAAGAGATGCTCTTTCAGAGGGTCAGTTCAAGCTCAATGGGCCGAATGGCCTCCTTCTGCATTGTGGGGATTCTATGGTTCAAAAGCTCTCTTTGCTTGGCATCAATAATGTCCCTTGATCACCAACTCAGAAAGCAATTTGAATTTTTCTTTTCCACTTGCTACAGCTTCCACTCCAATCCAAAAACCAAAGTTAGTATTCTTGAGAATTTGAATATCGCTGAAAAGACAAACATGTTGTCAAAGTTTTTCCTTCATCAGAACAGACACAACAATTTACACTGCGGACACTTGCCCCTTACTATCCCGAGATATGTAGGTTAGAGAGAGTAGTGGGGTAAATATGTGGGATTACCGGAATAGGGCCTGGGTGGGATTGTTGTCAGTGTAGACTTGATGGGCTGAATGGCCTCCTCCTGCACTGTATGGTTTCTATGCTTCTATGCTTTTACTACAGGAGAGAAGGGTGCTGATGGGTTGACAAGTTGATTCTGATTGGCTGAGGCATTGCCATGGAGAAAGCAACAGGGAACTATAGGCTCCACAAGCTCTTGGGTAATTCAAATAAGATTCAAGGCTTGAACGTGTTTTTGTTTGTAGAGTATGGGTCCCTGTGTGTAAATGTCACCTCTTGCAATATAAATGAACTAAATCATACAAGTTCAGCTGATGATGTCAAATTATTTGCTTGTGCAACAACTAACGCACTCAGAATTGCTCAGCATCAGCTGCCCAATCGCAGAGTCATGTCCAACAGTAGATACTGTCTTTGGGTTTTACAAGGGCTGACAAGGTGATGACAGGTACGTAAGCTGTATGCCCCAGTGATTAGTTAATCAAACAGTATGTTGCTTCAGTTATTTATCATAAGCAGAGTAGACAGTGTTGAACCAGCCACACTTACACAAGACCGACCTGGCAACACTACTGCCATCTCTCAAATCTCCTCACTCTGCTGACATTTTCCTGTCCCGGCTGGTCACAGGAATCATAGCAGGACCACGCAAAGGTCTGTTGATCTCCGGTGGGAATTTCCGGCTTGGGGCAACTGGAAAATCCCACCCCTAATCTCCTCTTATCATCTTGTAGCTCACTGGCCCAGAATTCCTTGGAATGGTGACATCCTCTTATGGTTCCCAATGCTTCCTCCATGGCAATGCTTTAGCCAATCAGAATCAACTTGCTCAGTGATCAATGCCCTTTTCTCCTGTGGTGTAAGTGGTGATGTCCGCCATTAATTACGCTGCTTTATATCCCTGATCTTCTCATGTTTCCTGGAAGAGTAAATAGATATCACTATAGCGGACATGATGGCAAATCAGGGGTGTTAAGAGCAGAGATTGTTGGATTTAATCTTGGCTGCTGTATTGAAATTTTCAGGAATATTCTAATGGATTCTTCTGAGAAGACTTGCATTTAAATAGCACTGTAATAACTTGAGGGCGACTCATTGTTACTTCAAGTTAAGAAGGGTTTATTACCAATAATATAAATATGTATCTACAGGCAATGGCCACACAGAAGTAAAGACACAACCACATTCTTTGCTCCCCCGACTCCGAGATTCCTCCAAAGCCCCGGACATGCGCTCTTTCACCCAATTGGCTCATCTTCCTGCACTGGCTCTCCAAAGGGTCCGGCTCAATCACATGGCTTTCAGAGATCTCCCCCTTAAAGGGGCCATGCTACCATACACCTTCCCTCCCCTAACTTCGAAGTTTACCTATGAACAAAACATAAGGGACATCATTAAACATAGACAAGCACAACTCAACAAGACGAGAGGGGGAGTTCATCAAGAAAACTCATCACAGATTCAATTTGTCGGGAGCTTTCTTGACTCTGGAGGAACATCTAAAATGTGGAGATGCCGGCGTGAGACTGGGGTAAGCACAATAAGAAGTCTCACAACACCAGGTTAAAGTCCAACAGGTTTATTTGGTAGCACAAGCCACTAGCTTTCAGAGCGTTGCTCCTTCATCAGGTGAGTGGGATTTCAGTTCACAAACAGGGTATATAAAGACACAAACTCAATTTACAAAATAATGGTTGAAATGCGAGTCTTTACAGGTAATCAAGTCTTAAAGATACAGACAATGTGAGTGGAGAGAGGGTTAAGCACAGGTTAAAGAGATGAGTATTGTCTCCAGCCAGGACAGTTAGTGAGATTTTGCAAGCCCAGGAAAGTCGTGGGGGTTACAGATAGTGTGACATGAACCCAAGATCCCAGTTGAGGAACATCTAAATCCAGTACTCTGATCTTCGGTGAATAAGGCATCTGGGCAAGCTGTTGCAAGCGGTAAATTTATCAACGTGGTTTTGAGCCTTTCTTCAGTAGTTGCTGTCTCTTCATTTTCAATGCTGGCCCCACAATTATCACAGTGATCCCTGTATCAGCAAGTGATAAACTTGAGTGCCCCACAGGAGGTGTGTGTTGATTCTCGGTATCAAACCCAACTCCCTTCCTCAAATGATTCATATTTCTTTTACACAAGGATCTTATACTATTACCACGTAGGAGGCTTCTCCAGCTCTTTCCACAGTTTTTCCAGACACCCATGTCAGACCTGCTGTAAAGTTCCTGGCCAGGAATAGATCATCAAGTGACAAACTGTATCCTTCTTCCTTGAATCATGGTTTTGCTTCTGGGAGGCTTGTCCAGCCGCCATCCTCCCTGTCAAATCCGGAAATATTAAATCTAACCAAGTCCACAGGCGATGTCCGTAAAGGACAAAAGGCCGATTAGCATATTCGAAGTAGCATTTAAATATGCAAAGTCTATTTGAAACCCCCGTGCACGGAATCTTCCAGCCTTTGGACGCAGCACCATAATGGCGAGAATGACTACTGGTCTCCACTAGCACAAACCTGGTGCGATGGTCACCCCGGGGGATTGGAGGCCGTTGAAGCCCCCAGGTGGTTGAAAGGATGGCCAGGTAGTGCCCATCAGGCAGTGCCCACCTGGCAGTTCCCACCAGTCATCCCAGCATTGGCCATCAGGCACCCTGGCAGTGGTCACCAGTCACCCCCGTGGCACCAGTTTGGCACTGCCAGTGTGCCAGGAGCAGTGCCAGGGGCGGGGCATGGGTGGGGGGCCTTTTTTTTTGCCTGTGCCGAGGTTTGAAGCCTAAGGCCTGTTTAAGGACTCTTATCCTAAATTCACCACAAATTGAGCAGAGGCATGTGTTGGTAGCTGCAGTTCTCTAGGTTCCCTCTGCAGGTGAATCAATAGGCATTAACCAACAGAAAGGTACCCTTTCTCTTTTTAACTTACCTTAATAGAGAGTTCAAAGAGATAGAAGTGCTTCACAGGATTGTGAGGGCCACTGCCAGCCCATATTCCTCTGATAAACAATCTTCCACACCTACAATTACATCCCTCCCACACAGGACCTACCCGAGGACCCACTGCCTACCCAAATTGCTCCAGAAGAAGCCAAGCCTCAGGGGAGCAGAACAACTGGCGCTATTCTGAAAAGGTCCAATGCGCAAATTCAGGCGCGCCTCATGCCTTCAGCTTCTGGCCTGCCCTGAAAGCCTGCAAACCATTCTGACCTTCAGTAGGTATCCCACCACCATTCTCACTGCCACCAGCATCATGTGGGGATACTTTAATTGCACATGTTGTACATTAAACCCAGCATACAATGAGAAAGGATGATTTTGATGGGGTCTCAACTAAGAATCAAGAATAACAAGAAACAGCAGAGATCTTCTGTCACGTGAATCAATTATTTTAGACTTGTGAAATTAAATATGTTGACCTAAATTTTAGTGTGGCGCAAATAACGGTGTAACTCACCAAAATTCCCTGGGAGTAAGGAACCAGAAGACAAAGCCAGCAAATGCAATGAGATAGTGCAAACCTTCAAGAAATTCTGGGTCACTCTTCCCGTTGGAACAGTGTAACTGGCTTGCTTCCTTCAGACTCCCTTGTCTTCCTGTCATTCACATGTTCTCAAAGCTAAAGATAACTTCATATGATGACTGCTCCTAAAACGTGTCAATTTTAGCCTCGAGTGTCCCGTTGTCCTGGCATTCACTGCCTTTTGTGGGCAGGTCACTTCAATTTTCCAGCACCCTTTGATATTTCATGATTTCCCTCCAAAATGGGGCAGCTTCAATGTTAAACTGATCTGACCTCGTTCTGGGTCAGATCAGAGGAAATGGTCTCCCTGCCTGCCCCATCCAATCTTCAATCTGTTCCACCCTCACTCTTCTCGACTCGAGGACACATAAGCTAAGTTTATGCAAAACCACCCTCGTGATTTAACTCTCTTAGTTTCTGGCAAGATTCTGGTGTTGTCTGTACTTCAGACTCAATGAACCCTTTCTGAGATGCAGTGCCCAGAACTGAACAGGATTTTTCAGCTGGGGTTCGACCAAGGATCTGTATAACTGAAGCTTAACTTCTTCCTTTTTTGTGTTCCAGCTCCCAGCTTCGAGTTGCTCAATCTAATGCAATCCTGAACGTGAGCCAGAGCAAAACATGAACATGAACATGAAGTACTTCTGGTAGCTGCCTGTTGCAATAAAATGAAATGGAATCGAATGCAAAACAATTTACTAAACACAAACATACGTTAATATGGCCTTTTGCACTGCGATAAAGCAGATTGCAGTAGGGGGTGAACATCTGACTACATTTGTTAAATATGTCTTGTTTTGTTCCATTATTGTTTAGTCCTGACAGTAACATCCATGATGTATAGCATATTCAACATCAGTATTTATTGCTGTCACCAGCCCATTCCTCACAAGTGTTAACATTGGCTCCATATGTAGCAATGAATAAGATAAAACTACAGCTACATTCTTCACTGAATCTCCTGTGTTCTCAATTTGCGAGATTGCGTGCACATAACGTTATTATATTTGGCAAATGTTTGTGCAGGAATGGATGGCTCATTTAATCCTGTTCAGTAATACTGGGTCAGTTCTGCCCAGACTGCTCGTATACACCCGATTGCACTGCTTGTTATAGTCAACGAGTGGGCCGCTCAAATTCAGCCTGTTCTCTGTATTGGATCATTCAAGTTGCCAACCCTGAGATCCACCAGCTGTGACTAATTTGGTTATCCCTCAACTTTTGTTTTATTCATTCTTGGAACATGGGCGGTCACTGGCTGGCCAGAATTTATTGCCCATCCCTAGTTGCCCGAGGGCAGTTGAGAATCAACCACATTGCTGTGGCTCTGGAGTCACCTGTAGGCCAGACCGGGTAAGGATAGCAAATTTCCTGCCCTAACGGACATCAGTGAACCAGATGGATTTTTCCAACAATCTACAATGGTTTCATGGTCATCAGTAGATTCTTAATTCCAGGTATTTTTATTGAATTCAAATTCCACCATCTGCCGTAGCGGGATTTGAACCCGGGTCCCCAGCACATTAGTTGAGTTTCTGGATTAATAGTCTAGCGATAATACCACTAGGCCATCACCTCGCCTCAAAGAGTTACCTCGGGTAACTCTTATCCAAAAAGTCTCTCCTGCCAAGTAAAGTACAAACCAAAGTCGAAAACTGTGATGTTACAGGAGTGAAAAATAACAGCTGTCGGTTGTGAGACTCAAAACGTTTTGGAAAGAAGACATTATGGAAATAAATAATAGCACCATGGAAAGGTTAGGGTGTAGAAAGAGCCCATTCAGCCCACTGTGATTTCACCAGCCAAATTTGAAAAAAGCCGCTCGTTTTAATCGCATTTTACATACATAGAAATCATAGAATCCCTACAGTTCAGAAGGAGGCCATTCGGTCCATTGAGTCTGCACTGACTCTCTGAAAGCGTTTCCTACCAGGCCCTTGCCTATTCCTGTAAACCCCCTACATTTACCATGGACAATTTAGCATGGCCAATCTGCCTAACCTGCCTAACATCTTTGGAGTGTGTTCCCCCAGAACACCTGGAGGAAACCCACGCAGAGAGGGGAGAACGTGCAGACTCCGTGCAGACAGTCACCCAAGCCGGGAATCAAACCCGGACCCCTGGCGCAATGCGGTAGCAGTGCTAACCACTGTGCCCTTTTCAGTATCTGGTACGTAGCCTTGTAGGTTACCACAGATGCAGATCCAGGTACCAGTTAAATAAGTTGAGTGTTTCAGCCACAACCAGCAACTTAGACAGCGAATTCCAGATACCCCCACTGTCTGAGTGAAAAATCTTTTCCTTGTGCTCCCTCTAATCCTTCCAGCAATCACCTTAAAATTATGCCTCCTGGCAATTGACCCCTTAGCTAGAGGGAAACAGGGCTTTCCTGTCTACCCTATCCAGGCTTCTCCTAATTATGCAACCTCAATTAAGTCACCCCTCAGCCTTCTCTGCTCTCAGGAAAACAACCCGAGCCTAATCAATCTCTCTTCATAGCTGCAATTTTCAAACCCTGGCAACATTCTATTAAACCTCCTCTGCATTTTCTCCAGAACAATTACGTACTTCTTGTAATGTGGTGTCCAGAACTGTACACTAAACTGTGGCCTAACCAGCATCTTATACAGTTCCATCATTACGCCCCTGCTTTTGTATTAGCTTAGTTCAGGTGGGGGGAGGAGATGGGGGGTGTTCAGGTCAGGTCGGGTCGATTTGGGGATGAGGGGAATCTTCAAGCTGGGCCTGCAGGTTGGAGGGGGAGGTGAGATGGGGCTCCCATAAGCATGGTATCCGGGATGGGGATATCCCATGGAGGGTCGGGAGCAGGTTGGGAATACTCTGGGGGGTTGATTAGTCAGGGGGTTCCAGAGGTTGGGGATTGTCCGTGCAGGACCTGGTGCTTAAAATAGTTACACTCGAGTTAGTAGTGGTCTTATTCCTTCTAACTCTTTCAGAGCAACTTTGTTGAATTGTTCCCAGCCCAGCGTAATTGTCCGGGAGAAGTCAGCACTTCTGGACAATTGCTGGGTTTAAGGTTTATTTATTAGTGTCACGAGTAGGCTTACATTCACACTGCAACAAAGTTACTGTGAAAATCCCTGCGTCACCACACACCGGCACCTGTTCGGGTACACTGAGGGAGAATTTAGCAAGTTAACCCACACGTGGGAACATCCCATAGGGATTCCCGAGCAAATCTTTGAGGTAACCCTCAAATCCGATGATGCTGGGGGGCCAGGAAGTTATGGACCATATTTTATCACATGCTTCTGTCAAAAATATTGTTATGTCAACGTTCACACAAAGGTAGTTGCAGGCTCTGGCCACTTGGTAGCTCAGTGCAATGAGTTCATAAGGTTTCTTTCCTAGCTCTGTGGCTATCAGATATATGCTAAAAAATATATATACATCAGCTCTCAACTGACCATGATCAACATCACAGGCAGGTTACTAACACTTTAATAAATGTAACTGGATTGTCAATTCAAATTTTTTAATCTTACATATTTTGGGTAATGTCATTATTGAAATATTTCCTTTCCAAACTGAGAGGCAGGACTGAGATTTTCATTTGGAATTACAATTGGCTTTCCGGAACTTCTGAGGCATTAAAGTAGAGCAAAATGAGGTGGAAATGTTTACCAACTCCAGTTTGTATTAATATTAAAACTATCCTCTCAAAATGACCACTTCACATTAAGGTCTATTGGAAATTTGCAGCGTTTCAATGGAGGTCAAGTGAGCTTGGTTATGCTTTCCAGTTCATTCTATTCAATTTGCATGCCACATTATTAGAGGCAGTTTGTAAAAACACCACAGAGACTGGAATTTTGGTCTCCACAGTTAAGGAAGGATGTATTTGCATTACAAGCAGCATGGTGAAGATTCACTAAATTAGTCCTTGGAATGAAGGTATTGTCCTATGATGAAAAGCTGAGTAAATTGGTCTTATATTCCCCAAGTTCGGAAGAATGAGAGGTAATCTCATTTAAACTAACAAAGTTCTGAAGGGGCTCAATAGTGGAGACCAAGAGGTTGTTTGCACTGGTCGGGGAATCTAAAACAGTCTCAGGATAAGGGATGAGGCGAAATGGCTTCACTCAAAGCATTGTGAATCTTTGGAATTCTTTACCCAAGAGGATTGTGGATTTTCCATCGTGGAATACATCTGAGACTGGGATAGACAGATTTTTGATCTCTCTAGGAATTAAGGGATTATGAGGGCGGCACGGTAGCAGATGCGTAGGTTAGATGGATTAGCCATGGGAAATGTGGGGGTTGCGGGGATAGAGTGGGGGAGAGGGTTTGGGTATGATACTCTTTTAGAGAGTCAGTGCAGACCTGATGGGTTGAATGGCCTCTCCTGCGCTGTAGGGATTTTATGATTCTACGACTGATCTTGGGCTTCAACTCCATTTTTCTGTCTGCTCCTTATAGAATCATAGAATCATAGAAATCCTACAGGGCAGAAAGAGGCCATTCGGCCCATCAAGTCTGCACCAACCACAATCCCACCCAGGCCCTATCCCCATATCCCCACATATTTACCCGCTAATCCCTCTAACCTACGCATCCCGGGACACTAAGGGGCAAATTAGCGTGGCCAATCCACCTCACCTGCACATCCTTGGAGTGTGGGAGGAAACCGTAGCACCCTGAGGAAACCCACGCAGACACGGGTAGAACGTGCAAACTTCACACAGACAGTGACCCAAGGCCGGAATCGAACCAGGGTCCCTGGAGCTGTGAGGCAACAGTGTTAACTACTGTACCACCGTGCCACCCAGTCATGATCATATTGAATGGCAAAGGAAGCTTGATGGTCTATTCCTATTCCTATTTCTTGGGTTATTGTGTTCTGAGGCAGATAGTACTTTGAGAAAGCCATTTTATTTGCTGCAATAGACATTATACTTCTTTGGTTATTTTGCTCGTATTTCAATCTCAGTAGCTTATGTCATGACCATTGCGGCAATTGACTGCTCCATAAACAATGCAGCTCTGAATTGATGACATGGATTATTCAATGGGATTTCATCCATTCTTATATTATGAGGACGAGAATCGAAGAGGTTAGTTTACTGTAAAACATCACAGAAGGCTTGTTGCTTGCCCATAGGCACCTATGCCTCTGGGTGTGCAGAAGGTCTTTCTGAATGTCAATAACCCTCTGATGGTTGTGTATTTCCCAGAGGCTACTGGGGAGAGAGGTCAACTGTACATTGAAGATCTGTGATCCACTACTAGCACCACAACAGCATGTCTATGCCAGTCACACTCATCGCTGACTTGACATTATTGTGTTGCATTGTATCCTTCAAGGGAATATTATCTGCCGCATTAGCCAAACAGCTCAACTGACGATGGTTGCAAGTGCCCTTTTCAGAGGGCAGCACACATTATATCCTTCCCAATGAAAGAAGAGCAGGAGCCTGACAGACTGGCACAACTGGAAGGAGCATTTGAAGGAATCCATGTGGCAGTCAAATCCTCAAGGCAACACCTCAGTTTATGAGCTGCTAAGACTCTCATTCAATGAATGTTGCAAATAAATATACAATGCCAATCAGCTTGTCAGACAAGTGATTTCTCACTAACAAGGGCATTTCTGTTACTCTATTGGACAGAATATTGCCCATCATCCTCCAACAACCTAAAGTCTTCAAGCCCACATGGAAGTGAACGTGCATTCATGTGATTTAATTATATTGTAACTGAGGCGAAGAGTAATGAAGATACTGACCATAAAAGGACAGAATGTTGAAACATTTGTAGTGAAGGGTGATTACGTTTGTGAGGATGATGGGATGTGACGTGTGGATGAATCTACAAGGACAGCACTAACCCTCCCCTGAAGCTCCGGGGTTCAATGTGACTGCTGATTTAGATTAGTGCATGCCATGGCCTTTCTTGGAGCAATTTTACAATTCCCGTTGTTGCTGAAAATACAAGGAAGAATAGAACTCCTTTTGAAAGCCCCAGCTCTTCTCACTGATGTGTTTGATGGGATGGGACAGACTGCTCCAGCGACCTCTGCGACGCAAAACTTCCAAGTCTGACCGTCACATCTCAAATCAGCATGTTGGTGATTCCACTTTCTCAATCAAATACAGTTTTGTTTTCTTTTTTTAATCTGTCCACTGCAGTGAACTGCTCTTGAAAAGATAACATCCATTACTTTTCTCAAATTAGAACTACAGTTCTAATTTGAACAAAGGCGACGAAGTAGAAAGGGTCTAGAGCTTCAAGTTCTTAGGTGTCCAGATCACCAAAAACCTGCCCTTGTTCTCCCCATACCAACACTATAGTTAAGAAAGCCCACCAATGGCTCTACTTTCTCAGAAGACTAAGGAAATTTGGCCTGTCAGCTACGACTCTTACCAACTTTTACAGATGCACCATAGAAAGCATTCTTTCTGGTTGTATCACTGCTTGGTATGGCTCCTGCTCTGCCCAGGACTGCAAGAAATGACAAAAAGTCATGAATGTAGCCCAATCCATCACACAAACCAGCCTCCCATCCATTGACTCTGTCTACACTTCCCGCTGCCTTGGCAAAGCAGCCAGCATAATTAAGGACCCCACGCACCCCGGACATTCTCTCTTCCAGCTTCCTCCATTGGGAAAATGATACAAACGTCTGAGGTCACGTATCAACCGACTCAAGAACAGCTTCTTCCCTGCTGCTGTCAGACTTTTGAATGGACCTACCTTGCATTAAGTTGATCTTTCTCTACACACTAGCTATGACTCTAACACTACATTCTGCACTCTCTCCTTTCCTTCTCTATGAATGCGCGCAAGAAACAATACTTTTCACTGTATACTAATACAATAATAAATCAAATCAGATCAAATCAGTTTGCGTACTGTTTCTCTATGTTAGTACTGTTCCTACAATTTAAAAATTGTATGGTGATGTTCACACACCTTGAGCCAGATTGCTGCACCATTTGATTAGAAATTGATTCTAAGGTAGCAAAGCTTTCTCAGAGCAATAATGGCCGTGTACCTGACTCAGGGCCTTTGCTCTGCCCTTCCTTCTCTTTGACAAATGCGATAGAGATTCACAGATCTCCCAAGTTTGCTTCAATGCCTGAAGTGTCTTTCCTCTTTGTAGAGCTTGATGGACCAGCTGCTTGTGGGGGCATGGTGTCACAGTGGTTAGCACTGCTGCCTCACAGCACCAGGGACCCATGTTCAATTCCCGGCTTAGGTCACTGTCTGTGTGGAGTTTGCACGTTCTCCCTATGTCTGCGTGGGTTTCCTCCGGGTGCTCCGGTTTCCTCCCACAGTCCAAAGACATGCTGGTTAGGTGCATTGGCCATGCTAAATTCTCCCTCAGTGTACCCGGAACAGGCGCCAGAGTGTGGCAACTAGGGGATTGTCACAGTAACTTCATTGCAGTGTTAATGTAAGCCTACTTGTGACACTAATAAATAAACTAACTATAAAACCCATAGTCAGCATTTTCTGTTTGTATTTACAAATTTGATTGAATTTTTTGAGCATGTAACCAAGTGTGTTGATGAGGGTAGTGCAGTTGATGCAGTTTACATGGATTTTAGCAAAGCCTTTGACAAAGTCCCACATGGGAGACTTATTAAGAAGGTAAATGCACATGGCTTACAGAGTGATCTGATAAGGTGGATTCAGAACTGGCTTAGCAGTAGGAGACAGAGGGTGATTACAGATGGCAGTTTTAGTGACTGGAGGTCAGTGTACAGTGACGTACCACGGGGATCTGTGTTGGGCCCTCTATTATTCGATGTTTATATAAATGACATAGGTAACTACTACATAGGTAACATGTTTAAATGTTTCTTTGATTGTCCTTGAATCTTCCCGCCACACTTGCCATCCTCTCTCGCCGCACCAGTGTGGCGCGCCGCACTCTTTGGAAACCACTGGTTTAAGGTGAGAGGGCAGAGATACAAAACGGTCTAGTGGGGCAATTGTTTCACACAGAGGGTGGTGAGTGTCTGGAACAAGCTGTCAGAGGTAGTAGTAGAGGCGGGTACAATTTTGTCTTTTAAAAAATGTTTAGACAGTTACACGGGTAAGATGGGTATAGAGGGATATGGGCCAAACGCAAGCAATTGGGACTAGCTTAAGTTTAAAAAAGGGATGGCAGGGACAAGTTGGGCCGAAGGGCCTGTTTCCATGCTGTAAACCTCTATGACTCTATAACTGTCCTGATATCATTTTGATAAATCTGCTTTGTTTTTTTCCCAGTGCCTCTGTATTGTTTATGTAATATGCTGATTAGAACATTTCGCAGAGTCCAAATGTGGTCTATCCAAGGTTCTAATGAAGTTTAACACTCATTCCTTGTTTTTATTCAATTCTATTCCTCTGGAAATGAACTTCAACACATTGTTTGATTTATTGTTGGACTTTAACCTGGTGTTGTGAGACTTCTTCCTGTGCCCGCCCCAGTCCAACACCAGCATCTCCACCTCATGGCTACCCTATTTTGACACTTCTTTCCCAAGGACAATGCAGCCTTATTTTTCCTACCAAAACGTACAGCCTCTCCATCTTGTTTTTGCCAAACTGCATTCCTTTACCTTTTTCTGCATTAAATTATATCAGCCATGTGTCTGCCGAGTTTACTGGTCTATTTATGTTCACCAGAGGATATAAATAGTGCCCTTAGTATTTACTGCATGGCCAAGTTTTGTAGCATCCACAAACACCCTATACACAAGTTCTGGTAATTAATGTATAACATGAGAAGCAATGGCTCCAATAGCAATCCATTGGAGGAGCCCACTGACATTTTCCAGTCAAGATAACATCGGTCCAACATTGTTCTTTGCCATATATTCCATACCCAAGTTATCACCACCTCTTTAATTCCTTCAATTTTCCAAATATAAGAACATAAGAAATAGGAGCAGGAGTCGGCCATCTAGCCCCTCGAGCCTGCCCCGCCATTCAATAAGATCATGGCTGATCTGATAGTGGGAGAGAGGTGATGGATCTATAGGCTAGAATCAGATGGACACTCTCACTGGAATTCTACCACCCCGCCCGCCACGGGAATCGGAGCGGGCGAAGAGTGGACAATAGGGAGGTCCATTGATCTCAGGTGGGATTTTCCAGTCTTGGGTCGAGCGAGGCCGTAAAGTCCTGCCCTCTGTTCTTAGTGGCTGAATAATAAACTGCACTGAAAATCCATCCATATGCACTGGGGCAAGATACCAGCATCCTACAGAATATACTGTACAGCAATGCACTGTACAGCATGCACTGTACAGCATGCACTGTACAGCATGCACTGTACAGCATGCCCAAGAACGTGGTCATTTTATGCACCAAGAGAATTTAATTTTCCCATAATTTGAATTAAGCAATTGAAATAATACAGCCCTGTTGAAATTTATTGCAAAGCAGTGTTATTTAGCAGATACTTTGAATTAGGTTTCAGCTATTCCAGTAGAGACCGATAGCTTGTAAGAAGAAAGGAATTTCCAAGTCACCAATGGAAAAACCCTGGCCAGAATTTTACTTCCTAAAACTTTTACTGTAACAAAGCAACTAAAAACAACATAGTTCAAACTTCAATTAACAAGCGAAAGATATTTCAAACATTGAAGGTAGATTTCATTTCAAATGTTCAGTACAACCTGTAGTTACCAGTATTTGCATCAACTTCCCCCATGTGCAAACTCATGGATTTTCTAAATCAGCCCCGAGTACGTAGGGCAGAATTTTGTGGCCTCGCTCATTCTGAAACCATAAAATCCCACTGAGGTAAATGGACCTTTCCATAATCCGGCCCTTACCCGATACATTTCCCATGGGCTGATAGAATTCTGGCCAGAGGATCTCTCATTTCCCACGCAATGAATTAGGCCTTTGAATCGCTTTCACGAGCAGTCCTATGTCCATCCCAGGTCCCCAAATACGATTAAACCTGAGCCGGTGCCAGTCTATGAACTCTCTGTCACTCAGGTCATGACAATCCTGATGATGTAACTTTCCAGATTTCCTTTTCCACTAACCAACCAACATACCAAGTTCACTGTCTGGTGCATTGATACAAACACTAAGCTTGCTAACACATGGCTTCACCAAGAGCAACTGGAGTTGTATTTTTCTCTTACTGCCAAACAGGAAACTGATGTATTCATAGAGAGCTTTGCTTGCTTCCTCTTGCCTGAATTCTATGTTCTAAACTGTAGGCCCTGAGACCAGCTGTAATTTGATCTCTCAGTTAACTGTCTAGTTAAACTTTGCTTTTTAAATTTCATGCCCTTTGCAAACTCAGATCATTTGGGCATTTCTCAGAACTGAACTGTTTGTTTGGAAATTCAATTACACTCTTCAGAAATCTCACTGGTTTCACTTCGGAATTTGCGGGCGGCATGGCGGCACAGTGGTTAGAACTGCTACCTCACAGCGCCAGGGACTCCGGTTCAGTTCCCAGCTTGGGTCACTGTCTGTGCAAACTCTGCACATTCTCCCCGTGTCAGCATGGGTTTCCTTTGGGTGCTCCGGTTTCCTCCCACACTCCAAAGGGTTAGGTGGATTGGCCATGCTTAATTGCCCCTTAGTGTCAGGGGACTAGCTAGGGTAAATGCATGGGGTTATGGGGATGGGGCCTGGGTGGGATTGTGGTCGGTGCAGACTCAAAGGGCCGTATGGCCTCCTTCTACACTGTATGATTCTATAACGGGACAAAGAAAATATAGGTTTTCCCCAAAGCACAAGAGTCATCACAGGAGAGATTCCCAAGAATTTAAAATTTTACTTCCTAAAAATAATTTTCTTAATTGCAGTACGGAAGGAATACTGCTTTGTCAAATGTCAGGGCGGCATGGTGGAATAACAATGCTGCCTCACAGCACCAGGGACATGTGTTCAATTCCAGCCTTGGGTCACTGTCTGTGCGGAGTCTGCACGTTCTCCCCGTATCTGCGTGGGTTTCCTCTGGGTGCTTCGGTTTCCTCCCACACTCCAAGAATGTGAGATTTAGGTGGATTGGCCATGCTAAATTGCCCTTAGTCCCAAGCTGTGTAGATTAGAGGGATTAGCGGGGTAAATGCATGGGGTTACAGGGATAGGACCTGGGTAAAATGCCCTGTTGGAGAATCAGTGCAGACTCAATGGGCTGAATAGAATCCCTTCAGTGCAGAAGCAGGCCATGTGCTGAATTTTTTTCAGATCAGATGCGAAGCTCATCCATCTGTTCAGGTGTCCATGTCATTGTTTGAAGAAGAGTAGGGAAGTTGATCTTGTTATATGACCAACATTTATCTGTCATCAGCTCCAGATCAAATCATTCACGCTTATTGTGCATAAATTGCCTGTCATATTAGTTAAGAAAAAACAGGCAACTATACTTCAAAATTATCCATTGACCGCAAAGCACTATGGGGACATGCTTAGGACAAGATAGATATGAGTGCAACTATTTCTTTGGATTATTCTCTCATCCACAGATTGAGGTTTGATTCCAGCCTTTACTGATTAATGTCAGACTAAAGTCATACTGATAGATGAAGGTCTGTCTCCCTCTTTCTCTGCTGGCTTTCAAGGTGAAGGGGGGGAGGTTTAACACAGATATCAGACAGACATATTTTACACAGAGGGTGGTGGGGGCCTGGAATGCGCTGCCAGGTAAGGTGGTGGAGGCGGACACACTGGGAACGTTTAAGACTTATCTAGATAGCCATATGAATGGAGTGGGAATGGAGGGATACAAAAGAATGGTCTAGTTTGGACCAGGGAGCGGCGCGGGCTTGGAGGGCCGAAGGGCCTGTTCCTGTGCTGTATTGTTCTTTGTTCTTTGTTCAAAGTTAACCTTGGTAGTGCTAAGCCAGCACCAAATGGGCAGAAATCCACAAGAACATAACTCACCATTAACTGACATGAAATTGGAATCCTCACTGGAAGAGAAAAAGGATGACTGGTGTGGAAACTGTAGATGCTGAACAGGTATGAGCTGGACACCTCCTCCTCAAGTCAGACTCGAGTCGATTTTTTGAGAATGGAAATGGAAACACGGCATTTTCTCCCCATTTCAACATCCAACCCTCCAGCTTTCAGCAGAGAAGGAAAAGCAGGACTTACATTTAGATAGCGCCTTTCATAACATCTGCATTTCACAGCAATAGCTAATTTATGAACCATGAGGTCTCACAAACGGCAGTGAGATAATGGTCAGAGAATCTATTGTAATGATGTTGGTTGAGGGATTTCATATTGGTCAGAATGTGAGGAAGAACTCCCTATTCTTCTTTGAATACTGGAATGGGCTTGTCTATGTCCATCCGGGAAGGCAGATGGAACCTCAGTTTAACAGCTCAATGGAGAAACGATGGCTGGAATTTTACTGCTCGCCCACTACGGGAATCAGAGCAGGCGAGGGGCGGGGCATGGGAAGGACTGTTGACCTTGGGTGGGATTTTACAGTTTCAGAGCGGTTGAAGCCGTAAAATCCCATCTATTGTCTCCAACAATGCGGCATTCCCTCAATATTGACTAATGTGTTGTATTCAGTAATTCACAACCTTCTGACAAGGTCAGAACCTTGTGGGTTCAAAGCCCTGCTCTAGGACTTGAACATGTACTCAAGGTTAATTACTCATGGCTTTTTATTTATTTATTTTGTCACAAGTAGGCTTACGTTAACACTACAATGAAGTTACTATGAAAATCCCTTAGTCACCACACTCCGGTTCCTGTTCGGGTACACTGAGGGAGAATTTAGCGTGGCCAATGCACCCTAACCAGCACGTCTTTCGGACTGTGGGAGGAAACCGGAGCACCCGGAGGAAACCCACCCAGACACGGGGAGAACGTGCAAACTCCGCACAGACAGTGACCCTAGCCGGGAATCGAACCCAGGTCATTGGCGCTGTGAGGCAGCAGTGCTAACCACTGTGCCACCGTGCCACATTGCTGTTGGTACTACTGTTCCAAGGGAATGTCAAAGGTGTCATTTTTCAGTTGAGGTGTTAAAATAAAGCTGACAGTATGTTCAGTTAAATGCAAAGGATCCCAAGGTACCGTTCTGAAGAGAGCATGGTGTTCCAGTCAGGATTCAACCAACATCACAGAAATAGTTAACTGGTTATCCAGCCCCATGGGCTGTTCCTGGAATCTTACCTGTGCACAAATTGGCTCCCACATTTGCCTGTATAATACAGTGGCCGTATTATAAAAGTAATTCAGACTGTGATGTACTTTAGAGTGAGCAAGCTTAGATTTGTCACAGGTAAGTCTGGCGAATGAACCAGAGGTGATATTTTTCATAGCATCATAGAATCCCTACAGTGCAGAAGGAGGCCATTTGGCCCATCAAGTCTACACTGACCACAATCCCACCCAGGCCCTATCCCCATAACCCCATGCATTTACCCTAGCTAATCTCCCTGACACTAAGGGGCAATGTAGCATGGCCAATCCACCTAACCCGCACATCTTTGGACTGTGGGAGGAATCCGGAGGAAACCCACACAGACACGGGGAGAATGTGCAAACTCTGCACAGACAGTGACCCAAGCTGCGAATCAAACCGGGTTCCTGGCGCTGTGAGACAGCACTGCTAACCACTGTGTCACCATACCGCCCCCAACAATTGTTTAGGATTTGGACTGTCTGATAGGATGGTGAAAATAGATTCAATGGCAACCTTCAAAAGGGAACTGGATAAATAGTTGCAAGAGAAAATATAGCAGGGATATTGGGAAGTAGTAGGGGAGTGGGTTAAATTGCCTTGTCCTCCAAAAGAGCTGGTGCAGACTTGATGGGCCAAGTGGCTTTCTGCTATGTACTATTAACAAGATTTGATGATTCTAAATCATGTCTAATGGTCCTTTTCTTTCAGAGGCTACTAATCTGATAGAATAAAGGAGTTATTTACATGGACTTGACCATGTTCCATTCAAGAGTCTGTTAACCAAAATGAGGGTACATTGAATGCAGGCAACCACTTTGCATGGGTAAGAAATTGATTAGAAGGTAGGAGATGACTTTGATGAAGGGATGAATAGACAGAGAGCCATGTATCTCAGTTTACAGATAAAATGAAGTTAGGTGGCAGAGGAAATGGTGTAGATAGGAGCAACTGCACCATTGACTGTTAAGAGCTTTAAGACATCCTTGGGCCATGTAAGGTGCTAGATCAATTCAAATCTTTCCTTAAACCCTTCAAAAACATGAGTCCTCGATTCCATTTGATTCCGTGATTTGAATCAATAAAATGATAAAACACTCCGAGACAGAAGAGTTGGCATGACACAGACTTGCGTTTAAGCTAACTGTGTGATTTAGTTTTAAGTCCCCAAACCAGCGTTATGTAAGTGTTCCTGAATGCATTGAAAAGCATATTGAGCAAATTAAGCACTCGAGAGACTGACTGCTGCTCAGATTTGTACCGGCTACAACGTCTCACACACTTAAAAATACCACTTTCAGTCCTGAAAGAGTATTATATAGAATCACATTGCAGCTGAACAGAGTAAATGTAAACTAAATTGTGATTGTAACATTTCTCATGAATCTGTAAGTTAACCACCTACTCAACTGAATACAAAGCAAAGAAATCCTGTATGAGCAATGGTTCTGTTTGTTAACTAACATACCGGGCGCGATCTTACCAGCCATTCACACCACACTGCTGCTGGAAGCAAGGTCGGAGAATTTGGCGCCCAGCCAAATTTCCGCTCACTCTTGTGGGACCAGAAAATCCCGTCGGTGTGAACAGCCAGATAATCCCACTCTTTAACTTCCTGAGTTACTGATCTGTCTGCACTAATGAAGCTTGGTATGTTCAGCAACAACTGGAACGAGGCAAATGTCAATCCGTCCTGAAATTCTGTGAGCAAATCTAGCACCCTCAGTCGTGTGAGGACCCTTGCCTGAGGATAGGGTGGGGGGGCGAAATGTAGATCATTGCTGTTAGCTGTGCACGGCTAAGAACTCAAGCCACTTGCGGCCAGATCCAAAATGGTGAAGGGTTGCCAATTTTGGTTGGTCAAGTTCCTGGAGATTTCATCGGATGACCTCCAGCTTCCAACCACCTGGTACGGTCAAATAGCCTTTCCATCCTTCGCCAAGACTTTTACAACCAATAAGTGAGTGTGCTCAATGAAAATGAAAACGGAAGCAGGTTTTATTATTGTCCTCATTAATCTTCATCCAGGTTGCTCACAGCAGTTTCCATGTATTGGGAATTAAATTCCCAGGACAGCAGCATCCAAGAGATTAATGTTTAACTCTTGGAAACTCCAGGATGCTCACGAAAAGTTGGCAACACTAAATTCAACTTGTCAGGGTTAATCAGCTTTATTGATTAACTGCTGGTATTTTCAATCAAAGGCAAAAAATGAATCACCCACCTCACCCGCACCCACACTTTCAGTTTGTTAAACATCCAGGTCTACCTTTACTCATGCTTTCAAGTGTGTGGAGGCAGCCAGACCTGCAAGGAACATCTCCCCTGGGGCAGTGGATTAATACAGTGCGAGGCTCAGGACCTTCCAGGAGAAGGGACAGCCAGACCTGCGAGGGCCTGGATATGGAGAGGATGTTTACACTAGTAGGAAAAACTAGAACCAGAGGGCACAGCCTCAGGCTAAAGGGACGATCCTTTAAGACAGAGATAAGGAGGAATTTCTTCAATCAGAGGGTGGTGAATCTGTGGAACTCTCTGCCGCAGAAGGCTGTGGAGGCCAGGTCATTGAGTGTCTTTAAGGCAGAGATAGATAGGTTCTTGATTAATAAGGGGATCAGGGGTATGGGGAAAAGGCAGGAGAATGGGGATGAGAAAAATATCAGCCATGGTTGAATGGCGGAGCAGACTCAATGGGCCGAGTGGCCTAATTCTGCTCCTATGTCTTATGGCCTCCTTCATTGGGGCAAAGGAAAAATACAGCGCAAGGTTTTGGGCCTTCACTCACCTTCTGGGAGCAGCGACAGCTGGACCTGTGAGGGTGCACCTCTACAGCGGACTGAGTCTGAAAAATAATCAGGAGTGCCTTCACAAGAAAATGGTAATTTCATTGGTTGCTAAATAACTACTAATTTGAATTCCCTATTCTAAGTTGCTTTTAGATTAAAGGTAACAAGGAGAAATATTTTACAGATCAAGAAGCTAAAAAATAGTTGAACATTTTTATAAACCAAATTTAAAAACTAGTTAAATAAAATAGAGATGGAGGGCCAGGTAATGTGTTGTACCTGCTTGATGTGGGAGCTGGTGCATCCCATTGTGGTAAATGCATCTGTACTAAGTAAGCTCGAGGAACTCCGGCTCAGAGTTAATGAGCTGGAGTCTGAGCTCTGGACATTGCAACACATCAGGGAGGAGGAGAGGTACCTGGATGCTGTGTTTCAGGAGGCAGTCACACCCCTTAGATCAACTGCTTGAATTTGGCCAGTGGTTGGGGAC
Source organism: Mustelus asterias (assembly GCF_964213995.1). Lineage (NCBI taxonomy): Eukaryota > Metazoa > Chordata > Chondrichthyes > Carcharhiniformes > Triakidae > Mustelus > Mustelus asterias. The sequence goes on from NC_135819.1 coordinate 35,688,378, forward strand.
GGGAGGGTGTGACTGAGAGTGAGTGAGATGGAGGATTCCAGGAGCTACGGTTACAGGAGCCTCTGCCCTTGTCCTTCTCCAGCAGGTTTGAGATTCTTGCTCCCTGTGTGGACGAGAGCGGGGACTGTAGGGAGGATGAGCAAACTGACCATAGGGTGGTTCAGGGAGCCATTTAAGTGGGAGGAGAGAAATATAGTCGCAATCGGGAATGACATAGTTAGAAGCATAGACACTATTCTCTGTGACCAGGATTAAGAGTCTCATATGTTGTGTTGCCTGCCTGGTGCCAGGGTTCGGGATATCTCATCTGGGCTGCAGAGGAACCTGAAGTAGGAGGGTAAAGATCCAGTTGTCTGGTCCATGTAGATACCAATGACATAGGTAGAACAAGGATAGAGATTCTACTAAGGGAATATGAGCAGCTAGGGGGTAAATTAAAAAGCAGAATCAAAAAGGTAATAATCTCCGGATTATTGCTTGAGACATGAACTAATTGTCACAGGGTCAATAAGATTAAAGAGGTAAATGCGTGACGCAAAGATTGGTGTGGGAGAAACAAGTTCGAACTCATGGGACATTGACACCACTACTGGAGAAGGAGGAAGCTGTTCCTATAGGACGGTCTTCACCCGAACCATGCTGGGATCAGTGTCCTGGTGAATCGCATAACTAGTGCTGTAGACAGGGATTTAAACTAAGTTGGGGGGGTTGGGGGGAGGGTTCAGTTGCACGGAAAATCAAAGTAAAGGAGAAGATTGGAGTGCAAGTTAGTGATGATGTGGATTGTAACCAGAAAATAAAAAGGAACAGAACGTGTAAACAACATTTTTGCAACAAGGAATTATGCAAGAGCAGGAAAATTTGATAATAGAACAAGCTTAAAGGGGGTGTGTCCAAATAATATTAATGAATTAACAGCACAAATAGAGACAAAAGGGGAATGATTTTGTGGCGAGTACGGAGACATGGTTACAAGGAGACCAGGTCTGAGAATTGAATATCCAAGAGTACTCAGTATTTTGGAATTTAGACAAAAAGAAAAGGAGGTGGTGTAGCTTTACTAGTGAAGGAAGGGATCAGTGCGTTAGTGAGAAAATATGGCCGGGATTCTCTGGCCGTTCACACCGGCGGGATTCTCCGGTCCCACGGACAGCGCACACCTGCCGTGGACATTCTGCCAGTGTGGGGTGACATCAATGGGAATTCCCATTGACAGCGATGGGACCAGAGAATCCCGTCACCAGCAAACAATGCACCACCTCCCGCTGGTGGGAAACACGTAGCTGAGAGGCTGGACAATTTCACCCTGTATAAGCACTGGAGATCAAGATGTGAGATCAGCCTGGGTAGAAATAAGAAATAGCAAAGGAAAGAAGTCCCCAGTAATCTATAGGTCCTCAAAAAGTAGTTCCGCAGTGGGGTACAGTATAAACCAGGAAATACTGGGGGTTTGTAAGAAAGGTACGGCAATAATCATGGTGATTTTTAATATACACATAAACCAGATTAATCCAATTGGCAAGGGTAGCCTCAAGGGAGAGTTCATTGAATGTATTAGAGATTGTTCCTTGGAGCAATATGTTATGGAACTAACCAGAGAGCAGGTTATTCTGGATTTGGTATGAGCAGGGATTAATTAATGACTTCATAGTTAAGGATCCTCTAGGGAAGATTGATCATACAATGATAACATTCAAAATTCAGTTTCAGGCCAAGAAACTGGAGACCCACACTCACATTCTGGAGTTAAAGAGAGATAATTACATGGGCATGTCCTCATACATAGACATGAGGACAGATTTGGTCCTAGTAGAGTGGGAAGGAAGGCTAAAAAGGTAGGACAGTTGATGAGTAATGGCAGTTGTTTAAGGAGATGTTCAATTCCTCCCAAATGAAATACATTCCAGAGAGAAAGAAAGATTGTAAGAGGGGGAAAAATAATCCATGGCTAAACACGGAAATTAAATACAACATAAAGTCATAAACTAAGGCATACCAAATTGCAAAGGCCAGTGGCAGACTGGAAGATTGGGAAACTTTTAAAGATCAAAAAAGGGTTACTAAAAAGGAACAAAAAGAGCAAAGGTAAATTATGAAATAAAACTGGCACAAAATATAAAGAAGGATGGCAAAAGCTTCTATAAATATATAAAAGGGAAGAGAGTAGCTAAAGTGAATGTTGGTCCCTTGGAGGATGAGACCAGAGAGTTAATAGTGGGGAATATAGAAACTGCGGAGACACTAAATCAGTATTTTGCCTTAGTTTTCATGGTGGAGGATAACAACAGATAACGCAGAGGTAATAGAAAGGGAGGTATTTAGCACAATCATCATCAATAGGCCAATAGTACTCAACAAGCTATTGGGATTGAAGGCAGATAAGTCCCCAGGGCCTGATGGCCTACATCTCAGTGTATTAAAGCAAATAGCGGCAGAGATAGTGGATCTGGCTATAATATTCCAACGTTCCCTGGATACATGAAAGGTTCCAGTGGATTAGAAAAATTCTATTGTAACATCCTTATTCAACAAGAGAGGAAGGGAGGCAGAAAGTAGGAAATTTTAGACCAGTTAGTTTAACATCTGTTGTTGGGAAAGTTTCAGAATCCATTATTAAGGAAGTAATAACAGGACATTTGGAAAGTCAAAACGCAATCCATCAGAGTCAGCATAGTTTTATGGAGGGTAAATTGTGTTTGACTAATTTCTTAGAGTTCTTTGAAGATGTAACAAGCCAAGTGGATAATGGGGACCCTCTAGTATATCTGGACTTCCGGAAGGCGTTTGATAAGGTGCCACACAGAAGCTGATTACACAAGGTGTGATCACATGGGGCTAGGGGTAACTTATTAGCTCGGACAGAAAACTATCTAACTGGCAGAAGGCAGAGAGTCAGGATAAATGGGTCTTTTTCTGATTGGCAAGATGTAACTAGTGGGGTGCCACAAGGTTTGGTCCTCAGACCCCAACTATTTACAATCTAAATTAATCACTTGGATACAGGGGTATCCAAATTTGCAGATGACACCAAAATACGTGGGATAGTAAGAAATATACAAATAGATATTGATAGGTTACGTTCTTAACAGCGAGCAATCCCAATACGTCCAATTTAAAGCAATAGCCCCATAAACATACACCCTTCTTCAGAATTAGCACAAAAAAAATATGCTCTCATGGTGCGAGGTTTCCAGCCTTTTAACACCTCTGAACAGAGATCCAGAAAAACATCTGTCTTCTGATTCTCACACAGCCACCTCCAAACAGCAGAATCATAGGGAAAGAGACTTATTTCTGGCAGATTCTAGTTTTCAACTCCAGCCAGAGAAAGAGACACAGAGAAAGTGACCTCTCTCTAAAGATCCCAAACAACAGACTCTCCTGATTTCTCTTTGTAAGCCTAGTTCCACGCAGTCATATGACCTTCATATATATATGATCTGTCCATTATAGAATCATAGAATCCCTACAGTACAGAAGGAGGCCATTTGGCCCATCGAGTCTCCACCAATCACAATTCCACCCAAGCCCTATTCCGTAACCCCTCATATTTACCCTGCTAATCCCCCGACACTAGGGTCAATTTACCATGGCCAATCAACCTAACCCGCACATCTCTGGACTGTGGGAGGAAACCGGAGCACCCGGAGGAAATCCATGCAGACACGGGGAGAACATGCAAACTCCACAGTCACCCGAGGCCGGAATTGAACCCGGTCCCTGGCACAGTGAGACAGCAGTGCTAACCACTGTGCCACCGTGCCACCCACATGTTTAGGCCCATGACACATGCCTCATTTTTCTATTGACAACGTGACACAAAATCTGGAGAGAAAACCAGCCTGTTACTCTGGAGAGAAGTACACCAAGTTTCAGTCAGACCCTGACCTTTTGCCATTTTTTGGTACCATTCCGCCAGTTTTGGTTTCCTTGGCAAAGAAATGATTTGCTTCCTGTGGAGGTTGCAATGAAGAGCGAGCGAGCTTGATTCTGTTCCTCCAGTGGGAGAGTCCAGTACCAAGAGCGGAATTTTCACATCGGGCCCGCGGTGGGTTTGCTGGGAGGCGGAAGTACCACATTTGGTGCGAGACGATTGTAACACCCTTCACCCAGAGACCTATCGGGAATCCCGCAGTTAAACATCGGGAACCCCATTACAATGAATTTGCATCTAATTATCAGGCCTCGACACGTGATAAACCACAAACAATTCATGTCAGCACATCGATGTGAATTTAGACGAGTCTCCCACATTGATGGGTCTGCCCACCAGTTGCACAGAGGTGTTCAGGTGAGCGCATCACTCAGGAGGAAAGAGTTAAAGCTGGGCAGTGCCCTGTGGTATTGCCCAGGCAGTGCCAGGGGGCAGCATCAGGGAGTAGGGTTGGGGGGGGGGGGGGGGGGGGGGGGGGGGGGGGGGGAGAGGGGGGGGGGGGGGGGTTGGGGGGTTATATTTTAAATCTTTTACACTGGCCAGCCTTGCTCCAAAACTAGAAAATCCCACCCGAGGTCCCCTCCTTCCCCTGCCATTCACCCCCTTCCCCCCTCCTCCCCCCTGCCATTCCCACCCCTTCCCCCTCCCCCACCCCTCAGGGGAGCCCAAACCTAGAAAACAGACAGATTGGAAATCTCCATATAAGACCACTTGGAGGAGGCAGCTTACTCCTCCAATCAACCTAATCTCCAACCGAAGAGAGAGTTATTTATTTATTTATTCATGGGATGGGGGCATCACTGGCTGTGCCAGTATGTTTTGCCCATTCCCTAACTGCCCTCCATTTCAGAGGGCATTTGAGAGTCAACCACATTGCTGTGGATCTGGATTCACATGGGCCAGACTAGATAAGGACAACAGATTTCCTTCCTTAAAGGACATTGGTGAACCAGATGGGTTTTACAACAATCGACAATGGTTTCATGGTCGTCAGTATACTTTTTTTAAAATTCCAGATTTTTATTAAATGCAAATCTCACCATCTGCCATGGTGGGATTTGAACCCAGGTTCCCTGAGCATTACCCTGGGTCTTCTGGATTACTAGCCCAGTGACAATACCACTATGCCACTGCCTTCCAGAGTCCAACAACACTAAACCAAAGCTGCCGCACGCACTAGATTAAGGACGAACAAGCCAAGAATCCACATTGCTCCTAAACATTCAACAAAGCAAACTATCACTTCCTCTAGGTACACCAAAAGTGCCATTTAAACCCCGCGATCAATGAGATTTGACCGCTTCCTCCATCTGAGAAACCCCAGCAACCAGATAACATGGCCACCGTACATTCCATGAGCCAAGTAATCAAACAATCACTGCCACTACTCTCACAGCCAAACTGAAATAGAGGATCAACGTAACAAAGCTAAACATTCACGGATAAGTCAGCTATGCCTGGGCGTGCACCAGAACATAATTCCCCCACTCCAACAACACCAGAGTCGTCAATGAGAAAAAAAAGGGCCTAGTCTCTTCCAGGATACATGATTTATCTGTATTTTCTCAAGTAACAAGCAAGAATTTCTTAATCCCAAGACAACATAAATACAAAAGAAAAACATGACCCCAATAGTTCCAAGGGGGGGGGGGGATTTTCCTCACCCACAACGGGGACTTATATGACCAAAACGACCATCTCTACACCAAGCCACCCACCAGCCATCCTGTTGTGGCGCGACTCATTTTATCTAAAAAATAAAGTGAAGGGCACTAAAAGTAAAGATTATAGCACACGTAAAAAAACAAATATTGCTCAACCCTCATGTCACACAACCATCTCAGATACTCCCCAATGGAAAGGGAGGGCCACCAACAACTAAACTACAGCCTCCCTCATTCCACCGCTGAGCACATCAAAGGACAAATACATCATAGACAATCCTGATTTGTGCAACATAACAAGATATTAGGTGAGAAATGCCTCTGTTCATAAATCATACACCCATGTCAACAGAATCACAAAATCAGGATTAAAATCTCAAGAGCACAAAGTTCAGGATTAATGATGGACTGCGGGATAAAATAACCATCCACAGAGCTAGAAAAGGCCAAAGCCATGACAGGGGGCGGCACGGTAGCACAGTGGTTAGCACTGCTGCCTCACAGCTCCAGGGACCTGGGTTCGATTCCCAGCTTGGGTCACTGTCTGTGTGGAGTTTGCACATTCTCCTCGTGTCTGCGTGGATTTCCTCCGGGTGCTCCGGTTTCCTCCCACAATCCAAAGATGTGCGGGTTAGGTTGATTGGCCATGCTAAAATTGCCCCTTAGTGTCCTGGGATGTGTAGATTAGAGGGATTAGCGGGTAAAATATGTAGGGATATGGGGGTAGGGCCTGGGTGGGATTGTGGTCGGTGCAGACTCGATGGGCCGAATGGCCTCTTTCTGTACTGTAGGGTTTCTATGATTTCTATGATCACCAAGCAACATCCAGGATCAATCCAGAGTTTCACCGAAGTCTCTACACCTCCGCCATGTCGTCATCCTGAAGCCCCGGCAAAGAAAAGCCGAGACTCCGGTGGGTGACGAGGGCCTGCGCTACTGGGCGCCCCCAACCCTTCTCGATGAACACCGAGGACAAGGTAACATAACATCAGTGCTCGGAGCCTTTGACCGGCCCCAAGCCTCTAAGACCGGATACAATTTGCTTCATCGAACTCGAGACACCCAGCCCTCATATCGAGTTTGAGAAAACACAGCAGCCAATTCTCAAATTCAACCGGGAATTCATCCCCAGCTCCCCTTGGGAGACCGGGCTCATGGATGTTCCCTCTCCAGTCCCATCTCCACGAGTCAGCCAGGATGTACAACACACCTAATGCAGCAGAGATTTCCAAAAACTGAAGGTTCTTCACCGAGGAAACTGCCCTTTCCACTGACTGGATTCTCATCTCCCCCTTTATCCATCCTCTTTAGGATATCTTGCGCTTCATCAAAAGGAGCACCAGAAATCTGTGCCGGGGAGCCGAGACCATTGTCCACAACTTCACTCATAACATCAGCCATCATGTTGAAGCCACTGAGGCACAGGCCCACTCATCAGCGAATTGAGTCCCACCCAGCTGTCGCTGACTGCCTCAGTCAAACTCAGTCTTGACTTAACCGGGCTCCCCTTTGTCAAAATGTAGTCAGGATTTTCCAGGGTCATAGCACAGATTATACACATCAGGCGGGAGTAATTATAGGTTGTGCATCAGGATAAAAAACAAATTAAATGATGAGTGGCGCCAGAGTTCGTAAAAGCACAGCTGCTCCTGCATTTACATCATGTGACTCCCTCCCCTTTATTATTTCATGGGCTGTGGGTATCACTAGCAAGGCCAGCCTTTGTTGCCCATCCCTAATTGCCCCTGAACTGAGTGGCTTGTTAGGCCATTGCAGAGAACTGTTAAGAGTCAACCAGATTGATATGGGATGGTAGATTCCCTTCCCTAAAGGCGACTAGTGAACCAGACAACAATCAATATTAGTTATCATGGTCACAGTTACTGACATTAGCTTTATAATTCCAGATTTATTCATTCCACCTGCCGCCATGGGTGGAATTTGAACCCATGTCCTCAGAACATTAGCCTGGGCCTCTGGCTAGCCTCATGACATTAACACTATGCCACCATGTACACTGCAGGTGGCTTCTCCATCTTGACCGCATGTGGTTGTGATGTCCGACACTGAGTCATGGGAGAACCAAAACCTCCAGTGGCTCAACATAAGCAAGATGAGAAGCAGCTCATTTGGCTTCTATCAGAGGGACTGCACCTTGACCTTTGATCCCACCTTCCTTTCTGGGTGCTAATTGGCCAACATTGATGCCCTCCTCAAATCTGAGATGAGCTTTCAAAACCGCACCTAGGTCACGACCAAGACAGCCTATTCCCTCATTTCTGGATCATTGAGCAAGGTATAGCAAACAAACAAACAATTCAGGGCCAGTAGGAGGAGGGAAAGTTGGTAGAAGCAAAGAGAAGTGAAACAGCTGGAACATTATCCTGGTGCCTTGTAGCAGTTTTATTCGGAACTGCCAGGTCTGCGCGGAATGCAAGCCGCACTTCTACCGGCCACAAGTTTACCGGATACTGCCTTGTAGCAGTATCATAGAATCATAGGATCATACAGTGCAGAAGAGGCCCTTCAGCCCATCGAGTCTGCACTGACACATGAGAAACACCTGAACTCCCACCTAACCCCATCTACCAGCACTTGACCCTTAGCTTTGAATGTTATGACGTACCAAGTGCTCAAAATATTTATAACCAGGACATGTTGCTCATTACAAGTGATCAGTACAATACTTCCAATGTTACCAAGGTGGCTATTAATTTGCCAGCATTAAGGAATTTGAATTGAACTTCCGTCAGAGCAGTTGTCAGCTGAATATTTTGCATCATCCTTGATACTCAGTTGCTGGTTCCATTCCCATGTCCAAATTACCAGGTACAATATCCAGTGAAGAAAGCCTTTCATCATATCTGATTTCATCTTTCAGCAATACCTGCCTTACTGTCTTACCACTGTAGCATTTGTTTCTCAACCGTTCAAGGTAATCTGTTCCGTAACTGACCTGGAAAGTTGATACCAGCTGTTGATTGTCCTTTGTGTAACAGGATACGTCCTGATATCTATCCTAAATTTGCCTTTTAAAGTTTATTTATTAGTGTCACAAGTAGGCTTACATCAACACTGCAACGAAGTTACTGTGAAAATCCCCAAGTCGCCACAGTCCGGCGCCTGTTCGGGTACACTGAGGGAGAATTTAGCATGGCCAATGCACCTAACCAGCACGTCCTTTGGACTGTGGGAGGAAACCGGAAGAAACCCATGCAGACACGGGGAGAGTGTGCAAACTCCACACAGACAGTGGCCCAAGCCGAAAATCGAACCCGGGTCCCTGGCACTGTGACGCAGCAGTACTAACCACCGTGTCGCCTTTTACCCTTTGTACCCAAGATCGTGCCCCCTGCTGCTTTTCCTATCCTGGTTAAAGCCTGATATAAATCTGTAAAATCCTCTCAGAAATACCACCCCTCCAAGGCTAAGGAACTTCACGTTGCATGAAAATAGGTAAATCTCACACATGCCTTTGGAATTGGATATCTATCAAGTCGAAAGCAATGCATTGTCCTCAAAAACACTGGATTCATTAAAAAAGATGGATTCTGACTAAGTTCATTTTACATTTACTTTGCTTGACAGCTGATAGATTTTCACGTTGATCTGACAGATGTTGCGTGTTTTACATTACTGTAAAGCTCCACCACCTTTCTGTTTTCATGAAACATGAACCTGTTAATGATTCTGCACTCCCAAGAGCCAGTTCCATCAAAGAAGCACAAATTCATCTCACATAGCCTTGTTCAGCCTTCATGCTCACCATCCCTGCCTTTGTCTGAGGCATGATGTGGAGGTGCCGGCGTTGGACTGGGGTAAACACAGTAAGAAGTTTAACAACACCAGGTTAAAGTCCAACAGGTTTATTTGGTAGGTTTATTTGGTACCAAATAAACCTGTTGGACTTTAACCTGGTGTTGTTAAACTTCTTACTTTGTCTGAGGCAGCCTTTGCTCTTGAGTTGCACCAACATGTCCCTCAGCATACACAGTTCAATGGTTTATGCCCCACCTCCATGATGTCAGCCACCATGATTTCATTGGCTGCTCCCTTCCCCCATTCCCACCCACTTTGGAAATTGACATTTATTACTGCAAACACCTAATCAGCTCAACAAAGCGTTCCACAGAGTTCCCAGTTCTGACACCAGGAATCAGGCCCTTGAGACAAGATAATGTCTTTGTAGTGACAAGTGTTATAAATTGTACTCCAGCTCTCCCCTGACCAGACCCACTGAGAAATTAAACTCAACAGCTTTGCAATAGAATCCAACTTCCCTGTTGTTTCATTCACTTAGACATTATTAGCAATGAGTAAACGAACATCCTCACCCCCTACCCGACTCTTCAATTTCCCCTTGCCAATGTTCTATCCCACGTGGTGTGCTGACTTACTGGTTCTAATGCCAGTTGATGCTGTGCCTTCTGCATTGATCTAATTAGCTAGGTCTTTTGGCTCAGTGGGTAGTGTCCCTGTCTCCGAGCTAGGAGCTCAGATTCAACTCGCACTGGAAAACACCTTGGCCACCTAAAAAATATTCGTGATGCAGCTCAATAAGTTAAAGCACTAATCCTTACAACACTTCCCCACTACCCTGCAATGTTTCTTCAGAAGGAACTCTTCAAATGCAGACAATAAAAATATAACAAAATTTACGCCAACTTATAAATCAAAGAAAGGGTTTAATAAAGAAACTTCATTACTCCAAACTTGGGGGCCTCACCCTGGGTCACTCCAAGCTTCCCCACAATTCCCATCAGATTCCTATTTATAGTGAGTCAGCTGACCATCACATCATTCTGTAATTGGTTCCATGGTTTACTGACCCTCACAGCTTGTTACCATTGGTCACATTACATCCAATACAAAGTTATCACCGGTTACATTCTAACACGCAAAGGGATGAAACACATGTGTGACGAAATGGAACAATCAACATCCTGGGGGTTGCCATCAAGCAGAAATTGAACTGGACCAAGCATATAAATACAGTGGCTACAAGAGCAGATCAGAGACTGGGAATTTTGCAGAGAGTAACTCATCTCCTGACTCCTCAAAGCCGATTCATCATCGACAAGACACAAGTTAGGAGTGAATACTCTCCATTTGCCTGAATGAGTGAAGTTCCAATCACACTCAAGAAAGACAAGGCAGCTCACATGATTGGCACTCCATCCACCACCTTCAAAATTGTTTCCCTTCACCACTGGAACACAGTGATAGCAGAGTGTGCCATCTACAAGATGCACTTCAGCAACTCACCAAGTCTCCTTTGCCAGCACCTTCCAAACCCATGACCTCTGCCACCTAGAAGGACAAGGGCAGCCGACACATGTGAATTCCACCACCAGCAAGTTTCCCTCCAAGCCATACACCATCCGGACATTGAGCTATATCATCATTCCTTCAGCATAGCTCAGCCAAAATCCCGCAAATCCCTCCCCAACAGCACTGAGGCTGTAACAACACCAGATGCAATGTAGCGGTTCAAGAAGGCAACTCACCACCACCTTCTCAAGGATAATTAGAGCTGAGCAATATAAATACTGCCTTAGCCAGTGACACGTCCTTTGAATAAATAAAAATAATCCACAATCCCCCAGTTCCTGAACATTTGGCCACCCAGCTGTCATTGAGAGGATTTTAAATCACAACATGATCAGGCCCAATACTGTACTGTTAAAAAAAATCAAAATCCCTCATTTCCTCCAGCCATTATATTTTCTGAAGGCTTTGTAAAGGTAAATAATAATGTATATATTAGTGGTTCCAAATCCAGTTGCAGTATCACTGTACAATAATGTGATAACCATGGAAATTACCTCCCACTCAATTACCTGCTACTGACATGCTGAGATCAATGGCTGAGGTCACGCAGCACAACCTTTGGCTAAGATCAAGCGTCAGATCAAGCCCAAGATGGGGTGCAATGCCTCATCTTGTCAACTTGGATCTTGTTTGTCTCCCATGTGGGGACCTCGAATTGGGTTCAACTGGAGTTTGAATTTGGTTTTGGTGCAAGCAAGGAATGGATTTCATAGAGTTGTAGAAGTTTACAGCATGGAAACAGGCCCTTCGGCCCAACTTGTCCATGTCACCCTTTTTTTTTTAAACCCCTAAGCTAATCCCAATAGCCCGCATTTGGCCCATATCCCTCTATACCCATCGTACCCATGTAACTATCTAAATGCTTTTTAAAAGATAAAATTGTACCCGCCTCTACTACTACTTCTGGCAGCTTGTTCCAGACACTCACCACCCTCTGTGTGAAAACATTGCCCCTCTGGACACTTTTGTATCTCTCCCCTCTCACCTTAAACCTATGCCCTCTAGTTTTAGACTCCCCTACCTTTGGGAAAAGATATTGACTATCTACCTTGTCTATGCCCCTCATTATTTTATAGACCTCTATAAGGTCACCCCTCTGCCTCCTACGCTCCAGAGAAAAAAGTCCCAGTCTATTCAGTCTCTCCTTATCACTCAATCCATCAAGTCCCAGTAGCATCCTAGTAAATCTTTTCTGCACTCTTTGTAGTTTAATAATATCCTTTCTATAATAGGGTGACCAGAATTGCACACAGTATTCCAAGTGTGGCCTTACCAATGTCTTGTACAACTTCAACAAGACGTCCTAACTCCTGTATTCAATGGTCTGACCGATGAAACCAAGGATGCCGAATGTCTTCTTCATCACTCTGCCCACCTGTGACTCCACTTTCAAGGAGCTATGAACATGTACCCCTAGATCGCTTTGTTTTATAACTCTCCCCAACGCCCTACCATTAACTGAGTAAGTCCTGCCCTGGTTCAATCTACCAAAATACATCACCTCGCATTTGTCTAAATTAAACTCCATCTTCCATTCGTCAGCCTACTGGCCCAATTGATCAAGATCCCATTGCAATTGGAGATAACTTTCTTCACTGTCCACTATGCCACCAATCTTGGTGTCATCTGCAAACTTACTAACCATGCCCCTTATATGCTCATCCAAATCATTAATATAAATGACAAATAACAGTGGGCCGAGCACTGATCTCTGAGGCACACCCCTGGTCAAAGGCCTCCAGTTTGACAAACAACTCTCTACAATCACCCTCTGGCTTCTGTCAAGAAGCCAATTTTGTATCCATTTAGATACCTCACCCTGGATCCCATGAGATTTAATCTTATGCAAAAACCTACCATGCAGTACCTTGTCAAAGACCTTGCTAAATTCCATGTAGACAACATCGACTGCACTGCCCTCATCTACCTTCTTGGTTACCTCTTCAAAAAACTCTATTAAATTTGTGAGACATGATTTTCCACTCACAAAGCCATGCTGACTGTCCCTAATCAGTCCTTGCATCTCTAAATGCCTGTAGATCCTGTCTCTCAAAATACCTTCCAACAATTTACCCACCACAGATGCGAGGCTCACTGGCCTGTAGTTCCCAGGCTTTTCCCTGCAGCCCTTTTTAAACAAAGGCACAACATTTGCCACTCTCCAATCTTCAGGCACCTCACCCGTGACTATCGATGATTCAAATATCTCGGCTAGGGGACCCGCAATTTCCTCCCTAGCCTCCCACAACGTCCTGGAGTACAATTCATCAGGTCCCAGGGATTTATCTACCTTGATGTGCTTTAAGACTTCCAGCACCTCCTTCTCTGTAATATGCACACTCCTCAAGACATCACTATTTATTTCCCCAAGTTCCCTAACATCCATGCTTTTCTCAACAGTAAATACTGATGAGAAACATTCATTTAGGATCTCACCCATCTCTTGTGGATCCGCACATAGATTACCTTGTTGATCCTTAAGAGGCCCTACTCTCTCCCTTGTTACCCTTTTGCCCTTTATGTATTTGTAGAAGCTCTTTGGATTCTCCTTTGCCTAATCTGCCAAAACAATCTCGTGTCCCCTTTTTGCCCTCCTGATTTCTCTCTTAACTCTACTCCTACACCCACTATACTCTTCAAGAGATTCACTTGATCCCAGCTGCCTATGCATGTCACATGCCTCTTTCTTCTTCTTGACCAGGGCCTCAATATCCCGAGTCATCCAGGGTTCCCGACTTCTGCCAGCCTTGCCCTTCACTCTAAGAGGAATGTGTTTACCCTGAACCCTGGTTAACACACTTTTGAAAGCATGCCACTTACCAGATATCCCTTTGCCTTCCCACAGACCCCCCCAATTAACTTTTGAAAGTTCCTGCCTGATACCATCAAAATTGGCCTTGCCCCAATTTAGAATTTTAACTTTTGGGACAGACTTATCATTCTCCATAGCTATCTTAAAACTAATAGAATTATGGTCACTGGTCCAAAAGTGATCCCTCACTAACACTTCTGTCACCTGCCCTTCCTTATTTCCCAAGAGGAGGTCAAGTTTTGCCCCCTCTCTATTTGGGCCATCCACATACTGAAAGAGAAATTCCTCCTGAATATTTGGGTTTGGGATTTGGGTTTGTCTGGCCCACTGAGCATTGACTTTGTAACTTTAAGGATGGAGTAAAAAATATTGTTAAGAAAGTGTTTGGGATCAGGATAGGTCACTGTGCAAGGCCTTTAAGCCAATGTACATGTGTATAATTCTCACTGTGTAATTTTATTGAGGCACTGCAGAGTGCAACATGACTAATGTATATAGATTGTAATGAATTTTGGACTTTGTAATGGAAATACTGCTTCATACGTAATATTCTCAAACTGAACTCAGCGTGAATTTTGATCTCAGGAGAAAATGTAAATATTGGCAACCTTCACAAACTGTTGCAATAATTGGAAATGGTTTGTAATGTTGTTTTCAGATTTTATATGAATAAAGTATATTTTAGCAAAAATAAAGTGTTCGCTTCTCGGCCTTTTGGCTAAGATCGAGCATTGGGTCAAGTCCCAGATGGGTTACAGTGCCATATCTTGTCAGCTTGGATCTTGCTAGTCCCTCTTGTGATTTGATTAAATTTGATTTATTATTGTCACATGTATTTGTATGCTGTGAAAAGTATTGTTTCTTGCATGCTATACAGACAAAGCATACCGTTCATTAAAGTTTATTTATCAGTGTCACAAGTAGGCTTACATTAACACTGCAATGAAACTATTGTGAAAATCCCCTAGTCGCCACAGACCAGTGCCTGTTCGGGTACACGGAGGGAGAATTTAGCATGGCCAATGAACCTAACCAGCGCGTCTTTCAGACTGTGGGAGGAAACCGGAGCACACAGAGGAAACCCACACAGACATGGGGAGAATGTGCAGACTCCGCACAGACAGTGACCCAAGCTGGGAATTGAACCCAGGTCCTGGGCGCTGTGAGGCAGCAATGCTAACCATTGTGCCACAGTGCCGCCCTATTGAAGTACATAGGGGAGAAGGAAAGAAGGTTGCAAAATATAGTGTTGCAGTCACAGCTAGGGTGTAGATAAAGATCAACTTAATATAAGGTAGGTCCATTCTAAAGTGATAGGCAGAGCAATCAAGGACAAAATTCAAACAGGGCTCTGGAAAAAGGTATTGGGAGTGAGACAAACAATGTTAAAAAGACAAGCTTAAAGGTTCTGTGCCTGAATGCGTAGAGCATTTGCAATAAAGTGGGTGAACTAATCATGCAGATAGATGTAAACGGGTATGATATAATTGGGATTATGGAGACATGGCTGCAGGGATGGGAACCGAATGCCCCAGGGTATTCAGTATTTAGGAAGGACAGGCATAAAGGAAAAGGTGGTGGAGTGGCACTGCTGGTTAAAGAGGAAATGAACACAATAGTGAGAAAGGACATTAGTTCTGATAATGAGGAGTCATCCCCACAAACAAATCATCCCCCCACCCCAAAGCAATGAATGCCAGCACCATCCCCTCCCTTCCCCCAAACATTGCCGGCATCAGACCCCTTCCCCACCCCCAAGCACCCACTGATGCCATCCCCACTGCCCCCATGTCTGCTGCCCCCCCACCACCACAAACGCATGAGTTCCCAGCCCGTGAGGATCCCACCAGAGTCGGCCCCTTGGCACTGCCCCTTTCCCCCGGGGGCTGTACTCACCTTTACGTCCCCGTGGGGAGATCCTCACAATGGATTCATACCTGTGAATCTGTGGTAAGCCTCGCCACCAACGTCTGAAAATACAGCAAGGGGGATGATGTGGCAAGGGGGAGTTTAATGGCATTCAAAGGTTACACTGGATCTTGAGCCCCTGCCACTATTCTCATAGACGGAGAGCGTGGGCTCAGGATCGGCCCCCGATGTGTAACATGGGAAAAGGTAGAAAGAGGAAGAGGCAGGGTAACCACTACTGAAATTGTCATAATCAGCTTGAAAAGAACCATTCTGCGGGCAGCAGACACAAAGGTAGGCTGTTCAAACTGCTCCAAATGAAAGGCAATGGTGAAGAGGTCCTTTTTAATATGAACATTGTTTCTATCGGTTTCATTCTCCTCCATCTCTTTCAGATCCACACTGTGTTAGAACCTGATTATTAACGTGTTCAAGGGCACGATCTTACCGGTCAACCTCCCACTGCAGTGAGTTTGGAGAATGTGGCAGCCAGCCAATTCTCCCTTCACTGCAGCGGGATGGGAAAATCCCCCCGGCGTGAACGGTGATAAGATTGTGGCCCAGGTAATTTCAATGGCAATGCTTGTGAGGAGGTCTTCCTGACCTAATCCAGGCACAACCTACAATAATGTCAATATCTATCTTCAATAGATGGCAAAAAGAATCCATCACCTCTGGTAACAGTGCAATGAACCTCTGCAGACACGAAACCTTGCTTATCAATGGGAGGAGATACATTAAGCATTGGTTCAACTTTAGCAGCACTGTGCTTCAATCATCTTCAGAATCCATTACCCAAATAGTTGATTTATTTCCTTTGAGCTCAGGTTTATCGATTTTCATTTTGATACCTTTCTGTTGGTATCAGTTCAACAGATTGTTCGGTTGGTGATAATGATTGTGTTAATCTAGAATCCTACAGTGCAGAAGGCGGCCATTCGGCCCATCGAGTCTGCACCGACCACAATCCCACCCAGACCCTATCCCCATGACCCCATGCATTTACCCTAGCTAGTCCCCCTGACACTAAGGGGCAATTTAGCATGGTCAATGCACATCTTTGGACTGTGGGAGGAATGATGTGGAGAGGACTGTTCTGTCCTGGGTTCAAGCTGTTCTGTCTGGAGACAATACACATCTCTTTAACCTGTGTTCAATGTTGCCTCCAACCACATTATCTGTACCTTTTAAGACCTGGCTGGCTGTAGAGATTTGCATTCTAATTAGTATTCTGTAACTTGATTTCTGTGTCTGTGCACTGTTGGAGAACAGAGACCACTCCATCTGACGAAGGAGCAGCAAGCTCCGAAAGCTTATGGTATTTGCTACCAAATAAACCTGTTGGACTTTAACCTGGTGTTGTGAGACTTCTTACTGTGGGAGGAAACCAGAGCACCCGGAGGAAACCCACGCAGGCACGGGGAGAATGTGCAAACTCCACACAGACAGTGACCCAAGCCGGGAATCGAACCCGGGTCCCTGTCGCTGTGAAGCAGCAGTGCTAACCACTGCGCCACCGTGCCGCCCATGGGTGGCACAGTGGTTAGCACCTATTCTATAGAATCAGATACAAGTCCCTTCCATAATTATCAAATATCTCAAGTCTTCTCTGAGTCTACTCATCAGGAGCTGTTGAAATTCTGAAAAACATGTGCGACACATCTGTACTTTGCAAATCGTGCTGGCCAGTTGACTTAAACCTTTGTCCTGCACAACAAGCCAAAACTCATTCTTTGCATTGACAATTATGAATAACTTTGCTTTCATTATTTCAGACAGAATAACATCAAAGTGGGTAGCAGTTACTTTTGAGGGCATTGTTAAGTGGCCTTCGATCAATGCACAGGTGCACTTTTTCATTGCCTTTCATTACCATCTACCCAGTGTTTCCGACGGATTTATCATAACCACTTTGATGTTGTACTCTGCGGTTCTCTCTAACAGCTATTGGCAAAAACAGAACTGCAAATGCTGGGAATCTGCAACACAAACAAAGGAAATAAAATGATTTTTTATATTCTCGGGACATAAGCAGCACCGTGAAAGTTAGCTTTTATTCTCCATCTCCTTGGCTGCCCCAAGAAAGGTTTGTACAAATGCATGGCACGTGAGGGGGCTCCAGAAGGCTGTTGCCAGTTGGCCACTTTGGTATGGAACACAGACCCAATACAAATGCCAACCTTCATTCCATAGAACCCATAGAAAGATTTAGGATCCCTAAAGTACTTTAATGATTTGGAGCGGCACAGTGGCACTGTGGTTAACACTGCTGTCTCACAGCGCCAGGGATCCGGCTTCACTTCCTGGCTTGGGTCACTCTCTGTGCGGAGTCTGTACATTCTCCCTGTGTCTGCTTGGGTTTCCTTCAGGTGCTCAGATTTCCTCTCACAGTCCAAAAGACGTGCTGGTTAGGTGCACTGGCCGTGCTAAATTCTGTCTCAGTGCCCCCGAACAGGCCCCGGAGTGTGACGACTAAGGGATTTTCACAGTAACTTCATTGCAGTGTTAATGTAAGCCTACTTGTGACACTAAATAAATAAACTTTAACACTTGAACTCTTGGACAATTCAACAGTTCCATTAACATTAGAATATAGGCCAAGAGGAAGCTGTGACTAAACTGTTCTGTGCCCTGGTCAGGCTGCATTTTCACTAAACTCGCACAGGAAGTGCAAGGAATGCAGAGGGGAGCTTTAAGGATTATGAGGAGAATGAGAAATGTCGGCTTTCAGCTTGGAAAGGTGGTGTCTGAGAGGTGATCTTGCAGAGATTTTTTATGAGATTGTTAGTGCGAAAGGAAAATCTTTATGATTTTAAATTAAATTGCAAGAAATAAGACAAATTGATTCAAGTCCATATTAACAAAAGGTAACGACTATAAATAAATTGGTCCATCAGATCGGTTCCATTCAGCCATGTTCTAGCTCAGCATCATGATCCCCAATATCCCCAACCCACCAGCAACAATGCACTAAGAACTGAGGAAAATTAAGATTAAAAAAATGAAACTGAATAAAACAAAATAGAGGGGATAAAAGGGGATTGATAAGTGCAACTGCATGATGGGGGGGGGTTTGATATGCGACTTAGCAAACCAGTGAGAAAAGCAAGTGTTTACGTATGTGACTAGGGGAGAACAATGGGGTGTAAAAAAAGGTGACTTCAGTGTAGAAGGATAAGTGGCACTTATCTGCTAAAAGCCGGGTCCACAGGGTGGGTAGCATCAAAGGGAAAGAATGATATATCCACAGCACAATAACTAGACAAAGGGACACAGTAGAAGCAGTTACCACCATAGCCACACTCAGCTGCAGAAAACAGTTTATCCCTGAAAGCAAGTTAGAACTAAAAGACGGCTGGTTAGAATCTAAAACTCAAGCAAAGATGATTACACCGTCACTAAAACTGAAGATTGTTTTCCCACACATGGACAGATAGCCTGTGGGTGGTAATTATCTGCTGGATTTAGCTCAAAGAGTTATATAATGCTGGATATTGTTTGGGAACAAGGGACATCTCAGAGTTCAGGAAATGTAGGTAGTTGGGAACATAGGGATAACTTCATGAGATACTGTGTGTGTATAGCCATCAGTGTACTTAAGTATATTGTTGTAGTGCATTATAGTCCTTCTTATCATATGGTTTTCTTTTATGTTAATAAATATTTTCAATTAATTGATCACAACAAGACTAGATGGCTCCTCCCTGGTTTGCATATCTTTCCTCACAGTGTTGAAAATATACACCACTAAGAACCCATGTTCCTAGTTACCCTTCTGGGTCTTGGGATACCCTCAAATTTAACATCAGCAGGTTCTTAACAAATGTAATCACCTGAAAGTTCCTTGGGATATCTTGTGACATAAGGGATACTTTAGAAATGCAAGTTTTACTGATGGGAGAGGTAAGAAAAATATGTTTAAAAACCTTGGGACAATCCAATGGAAAACATATTCAGGGAAATTCCTCTGACTATGGAGAACAAGCTCCAGGAAATAACTTGGATTACAAAGACATGACACCCAATATCTCACCTACCCTTTTTACACAGTGATATCAACTTCTCGCAGGAACATAGAACATAGAACAGTACAGCACAGAACAGGCCCTTCGGCCCACGATGTTGTGCCGAGCTTTGTCTGAAACCAAGATCAAGCTATCCCACTCCCTATCATCCTGGTGCGCTCCATGTGCCTATCCAATAACCGCTTAAATGTTCCTAAAGTGTCTGACTCCACTATCACTGCAGGCAGTCCATTCCACACCCCAACCACTCTCTGCGTAAAGAACCTACCTCTGATATCCTTCCTATATCTCCCACCACGAACCCTATAGTTATGCCCCCTCGTAATAGCTCCATCCACCCGAGGAAATAGTCTTTGAACGTTCACTCTATCTATCCCCTTCATCATTTTATAAACCTCTATTAAGTCTCCCCTCAGCCTCCTCCGCTCCAGAGAGAACAGCCCTAGCTCCCTCAACCTTTCCTCATAAGACCTACCCTCCAAACCAGGCAGCATCCTGGTAAATCTCCTCTGCACTCTTTCCAGCGCTTCCACATCCTTCTTATAGTGAGGTGACCAGAACTGCACACAATATTCCATGCCCTTTGCACTTTTCAACAGTTACAACAATTCCAACCTCACCTCACAAACCAACATCTTATTTCAAATGTGGAGCATCTTTAAAAAGAAAATCGGTGTAGACATGATGGGCTGAATGGCCTCCTTCTGTACTGCATAATACAATGGTATAAAATCCTTCTGTGCTCAGTTCTGGTCGCCTCACTATAGGAAGGATGTGGAAAAGATTGAAAGGGTGCAGAGGAGATTTACAAGGATGTTGCCTGGATTGAGTGGCATGCCTTATGAGGATAGGCTGAGGGACCTCGGTCTTTTCTCCTTGGAGAGACGAAGGATGAGAGGAGACCTAATAGAGGTGTATAAGATGTTGAGAGGCATAGATCGGGTGGACTCTCAGAGGCTTTTTCCCAGGGTGGAAATGGCTGCTACGAGAGGACACAGGTTTAAGGTGCTGGGGGGTAGGTACATGGGGAAATGTTAGGGGGAAGTTTTTCACACAGAGGGTGGTGGGCGAGTGGAATCGGCTGCCATCAGTGGTGGTGGAGGCGAACTCAATAGGGTCTTTTAAGAGACTCCTGGATGAGTACATGGAGCTTAATAGGATGGAGGGTTATAGGTAGGTCTAGAAGGTAGGGATGTGTTCGGCACAACTTGTGGGCCGAAGGGCCTGTTTGTGCTGTAGTTTTTCTATGTTTCTATCTCAGATCTGGTTCAATGCTTATGCATGTTATGCACAAGTTGCCTTGTTCTCCCGCCAATTCAAATAATCTACATGTCTGGGTACAGCCTCATCCCTCCATCATTCAGATTAAGTTGCTTCAAATCTATGAGTTCATTTATTAGTGTCACAAGTAGGCTTACGGTAACACTGCAATGAAGTTACTGTGAAATCCCCTAGCCGTCACACTCTAGTGCCTGTTCGGGTACACTGAGGGAGAATTTAGCATGACCAACGCACCTAATCAGCACGTCTTTCGGACTGTGGGAGGAACCCGGAGCACCCAGAGGAAACCCACACTGACACAGGGAGACCATGTAGACTCTATACTGACAGTGACCCAATTGAACCCGGGTCTCTGGCGCTGTGAGGCAGGAGCGCTAACCACTGTGCCACCGTGCCGCCATATGATTTCCTGGAGTTACACAACATGATTCACTGAGCCTATTATGGTAGTCATGTTTTTATTTTTAAAGCTACTGATGATCTAATCGCCTGTCTCTAAACTTCTTCTGTAATCATGGAATCCCTACAGCGCAGAACGAGGCCATTGGCCTATCGAGCCTGCACCGACAACAATCCCACCTAGGCCCTAGAGCCGCAATCCCACATAACCCCTGCTATTCCCCTCATACAAAGGGGCAATTTACCATGGCCAATCCAGCTAACATGTACATCTCTGGTGTGTGTTTATGGCCTATCTCGTTAAGGGACCAGAACATGTACAAAATTCTAGATGAGCCCTAACGAAGGATCTTGTACAAGAATAATATACAAAAGTATGTTTTGTTTAAAATTATTTTCAACTCCCAGATAGAATAGAGGAGGCAAAAAAAACCATACAATCATTTCGGCAACGACTGAATGCTCCAGTGGGAGGACATGGCGTTCTTTCGGGATTAGTGAATCAGATGAGGCATGTCGCCTTCCACATCCATAATTACTTACTGCGTGAGTTTATAACTGCAATTATTCGCAAAGCCACTTCTGCCTTTTTCACCACTCCCAGTGGCTGCGCATAACATCCTCCTGGGCTAGCATTGGGAGTACATGGTCTTTAAGTGAGGGCTACAGGCTGGGTTTGGTTAAGACCAGACATTGCACTGGAGCTGGGTTTAAGATGAATTGATTGCAGG
This sequence comes from Mustelus asterias, assembly GCF_964213995.1. Taxonomy (NCBI): domain Eukaryota; kingdom Metazoa; phylum Chordata; class Chondrichthyes; order Carcharhiniformes; family Triakidae; genus Mustelus; species Mustelus asterias. Next base: position 35,710,463 of record NC_135819.1, read on the forward strand.
GAACAACTTCATTTTATTGAGTGAGTTATTTATTTTGAGGATGGAAGACCCGCATTGGATGGATTAGCCAGGGTAAGGGGTTATTTCTTATGGGTGGGGATGAGGGCGTTGTGGGTGGCTCTGATCTTTCATGGTACCGTCCTGCCATCTTTGCTGCTGTCTCCCTCACCATTAGCCATGCAGCTGCTGCTCACAAAGTGTAAGGGGTGCAAAAGTTTCAATCTTTGCAGGGATGGACTGAAAGTTACACAAGTCTAAAGGATAGAACATGGAACATAGAACATAGAACATAGAACAGTACAGCACAGAACAGGCCCTTCGGCCCATGATGTTGTGCCGAGCTTTGTCTGAAACCAAGATCAAGCTATCCCACTCCCTATCATCCTGGTGTGCTCCATGTGCCTATCCAATAACCGCTTAAATGTTCCTGAAGTGTCTGACTCCACTATCACTGCAGGCAGTCCATTCCACACCCCAACCACTCTCTGCGTAAAGAACCTACCTCTGATATCCTTCCTATATCTCCCACCATGAACCCTATAGTTATGCCCCCTTGTAATAGCTCCATCCACCCGAGGAAATAGTCTTTGAACGTTCACTCTATCTATCCCCTTCATCATTTTATAAACCTCTATTAAGTCTCCCCTCAACCTCCTCCGCTCCAGAGAGAACAGCCCTAGCTCCCTCAACCTTTCCTCATAAGACCTACCCTCCAAACCAGGCAGCATCCTGGTAAATCTCCTCTGCACTCTTTCCAGCGCTTCCACATCCTTCTTATAGTGAGGTGACCAGAACTGCACACAATATTCCAAATGTGGTCTCACCAAGGTCCTTTACGGTTGCAGCATAACCCCACGGCTCTTAAACTCCAACCCCCTGTTAATAAAAGCTAACACACTATAGGCCTTCTTCACAGCTCTATCCACTTGAGTGGCAACCTTTAGAGATCTGTGGATATGGACCCCAAGATCTCTCTGTTCCTCCACAGTCTTCAGAACCCCACCTTTGACCCTGTAATCCACATTTAAATTTGTCCTATCAAAATGATGAGAGGCATGGGCAGGAAACATTCCTTCTTCAACTCCACTTTAACCATGACTGACTTTACTATTGAGGCTGGGCAGTCATGGGGATGTATTCTTTACTTAATAGGAAGATCTAGAATTCAGAATCTACTGATGACCATTGTCAATTGTCAGAAAAACCCATCTGGTTCACTGATGTCCTTTAGGGAAAGAAATCTGTCATCCTTACCTAGTCTGGCCTACATGTGACTCCAGAGCCACAGCAACATGGTTGACTCTCAACTGCCCTCGGGCAACTAGAGATGGACAATAAATGCTGGCCAGCCAGTGACGCCCATGTCCCACAAATGAATAAATAAAAAAGCAGGGAAAGCTATTTTTCCTGTCAGCAAAAGTAACAGTTAATTTTCTTGCTAGTCCCACTTTACACCAATATCTGAAACTCTGTTTTTAGTGCCATCCATTCTAAGACACTGAGATATTCAGGATTGTTTCTGATGTTAGACCTGGTTGCATTTCTACCTAGTCCTCATGCTTAACCATCTAGTATTGAACTAGTGATGTCTTATTCTCTTAAACTTGCTAAATGTACAAGTTTAACATCCTTCAGACAGGGCTGTCTGTTAATGATGATTTCTCTGGCCTCAAAGAGAAATCTCGCTTGAATTATTGAAAAAAGATTCAACGGCTCCCAGTTTCAACTGTGCCTTGGAGTTTGATCAGAATTACACCCGATGCATCACTAAAATATATTTTGTGTCAATGCGATGGGAAATCCACTAGGGAGCCACTGTGGCTCAAACAGTACAGCACTCTGCTTCTGAGCCAGCAAGGCTCTGGGTTCAAGTCCCACTTGCTGACCATGGACGAACCCAGGTGCAGGCAACAAAATGTGTCCCCAGCTCAAATAAATGTAGACGATCAACGGCAGGAAGGGCATCTCGGATATAAAACCATCCACAAACTCCAAACATGACGAGTGATCAAGTAGCATTGTGGCAACCACATGTAACATGGCGAAAAGAGAGAGAGAGGGAGCTGTGCAAAATTCACTGCAACATAATTGATTTTACAATGAGGAGGAGCTGGGTTCTGTCCTGGCTTTCTGTAATATCATTCCAGTCTAATTTCTGGACTATTCCATGCCATGATATTTTGACTGTGAAAAGGGGATTAAAAATTGCATTTTATTCTAGAAGAGACTTTCATTAATTTTGTCTGAATAAAGTACCACTCTAACAAATGAAGCAAAAACCAGTGGCATGGATTGGCACTGCTGTTTAAAAATCCTCAGCTATTATCTGTCCTTGTAATCCAAAACCGCACTGATGCATAAAGTATGCTCCTGCACTGTGAGGGAGGTGCGTGGTTAGTTTCACTCCTGTTACTTTGCATCATTTCCCAGCCTCTGACAAAATATTGCGGCTAACTGTTACCTGCTACAAGTTACAAAGCAACGTTCCTTTCTGTAAATGCTAGTGTGATTTACAAGCCAATGTCCTTCGTCACAATAAGCCAGAAGGTTCATCAGCATCTGGATCAGGACAGGGAAAAAAGAAGTCGAATGGGAAAAAGAACAGCCTAGATTCCCTTTGATCATCCAGCCAGATCAAACATGTATCTAGTACACCCAAATTCACATGGACAATTTGACAAATGAAGCATTTGCTGAGGCCTTGATCTATTTTCAATATGCGCTTAACGCCAGCAACTAGATAAAAAGCAACACTTTCACCCTGGTGAAAATTAAGAGACTTCCACAGAAATAAGGTTAGACGTTAGATGAAGCGATAAAGTGTCTGGCAATTCATATTGTCAGACATGCCACCTCAGTGCGCTGGAGTTGAGATAATGCTCTCGCAGGCAAGTTATCGAATGTACGCAGGGAGCTGCTGATGACGCAGGACTGATCCAGCCAAGCGGTAATTGATAAAAAATTAATCTTTCTTCTCAGGACGAAAGGCTTTCTGAATGGGAGAATAATGTGATCAGCTGCCTTCAGGGAAGAGCACTGATGCATTCACTCGAAGGAAAGCAAAGCACTTGTGGCAGCTTTCAAAGAAAAATGACCGTAAAGGGAAATGATTTAATGGTGAAAATCAACATTCGTAGGCAAAAGAGATGAAATAGAGAAAGCAAAATACATTACAAGTAATGAAACAATTGCAGCCAAAAGAAAAATGTAATGCATGATTTAACTCGTCAAGTTTTTTTTGAAGTGGGGGAGAGGTTGGAGGGCAGAGGATAATTGGGTCAGGACATGCAGGTGAAATCCAGTCCCCCATTTTAACATCATGCATTCTGCCCTCATTTTTATTTAATACTTTGACGTTATATTATTTATAGATAGGTGCCAAACATTCCCAGCAATTTGTGAAGCAGAGGGGGTTGGAGCGTTGGAGTCACTCTGCTGTACAACAGGCTAAGGAGATGAAAGAAGCAAACTGAAGCCCCACAATTGGGAGGTAGTTACATTTTGCTGAGTATATGCAGTGTGGATGTTGAAATTTTGCGACAAGGTAATTGCAATGTTTCTTAAACAAGAGCTTCAAGTTTTTAGGTGTCCAGATCACCCAAACTGTCCTGGTCCCCCCATGCCGACACTATAGTTAAGAAAGCCCACCAATGCCTCTACTTTCTCAAAAGACTAAGGAAATTTGGTATGTCCACTATGACTCTCACCAACTTTTACAGATGCACCATAGAAAGCATTCTTTCTGGTTGTATCACAGTTTGGTATGGCTCCTACTCTGCCCAAGACTGCAAGAAACTACAAAAGGTCGTGAATGTAGCCCAATCCATCACGCAAACCAGCCTCCCGTCCATTGACTCTGTCTACACTTCCCGCTGCCTCGGCAAAGCAGCCAGCATAATTAAGGACCCCACGCACCCCGGGACATTCTCTCTTCCACCTTCTTCCGTCGGAGAAAAAATACAAAAGTCCGAGGTCAGATACCAACCGACTCAAGAACAGTTTCTTCCCTGCTGCCGTCAGACTTTTGAATGGACCTACCTCACATTAAGTTGATCTTTCTCTACACCCTAGCTATGACTGTAACACAACATTCTGCACTCTCTTGTTTCCTTCTCTATGAACGTTATACTTGTCTGTATAGCGAGCAAGAAACAATACTTTTCATTGTATGCTAATACATGTGACAATAATAAATCAAATCAAAATCAATTTTACCTTGATTTTACCGTCACAATCCAATAGATTTACCAGAATTATCATTGGATTGATCTGGATTTATCTCCAGAGTCAACCATTTTAATTCTTTGGTGCCTAATGGGTAGGTAATGCCTCTGCCCTGTATTTGTCACTAATCTTGGACTACAAGAGTGAATGAAACAAGGAATAAATCTGAACTAATGTTTCAGTACCAGACAGTTCATAGACAATCATAGAATCATAGAAGATGGACAATCATAGGATCCCTACAGTGTAGTAGAGGCCATTTGGCCCATTGAGTCTATACTGACTCCCTGAGAGGGTATGTCCCCACGCCCTCTCCCCCACCCTATCCCTGTAATCTCACGCATGTACCATGGCTCACCCCATTTAACCTACACATTTTGGGACACTAAAGGGCAATTTAGCATGGCCAATCCACCTAACCTGCATATCTTTGGACTGTGGGAGGAAACTGGAGCACCCAGTAGAAACCTATACAGACATGGGGAGAATGTCGGCACAGACAGTGACCCAAGCCAGGAATCGAACCCGGGTCCTTGGCATTGTGAGACAGCAGTGCTAACCACTGTGCCACCGTGCCACCCCAATCCAAAATATTACCTCATGTAGCTAGGCACCATACTTATAAAATTGTTCGCTCATGCTTTACATTGTACAGATACTTAATTGTTCACTGTCCACATTGATCCCAATAACCAGAAATTCATGGACCTTGGCCACATTTTGGGCAGGATTTTCCGGCTACGCTTGCCCCAAGGCCAGAAAATCCCACCAGAGGTCAATGGACCTTCGCATGGGCCACACTTCACCCGCTATGATTCCTTTTGTGGTCGGGACGGGAAAATTCCATCCTATGTACCTTATACGGCACAGCACGGTGGCACAGTGGTTAGCCCTGCTGCCTCACAATGCCAGGGACCCGGGTTCAATTCCCGGCTTGGGTCACTGCCAGTGCGGAGTCTGCGTGGGTCTCCCCGTGTCTGCGAGGATTTCCTCCGGGAGCTCCGGTTTCCTCCCACAGTCTGAAAGAAGTGCTGGTTAGGTGCATTGGCCATGCTAAATTCTCCCTCAGTGTACCCAAACGGGCACTGATGTGTAGTGACTGGGGGATTTTCACAATAACTTCATTGCAGTGTTAATGTAAGCCTATCTGTGACACTAGCAAACAAATTTAAACTTAAGCTATTTATTATGACCTCTCAATAGAGGTTAGAAGCCATTTAGTGTGGATATCCACCTCACCCACGGAAGGTTATATTTCTTCAAAGGCAAAAGCAAACTACATGACTTCATTTTTTTTAAGTATTTTATTAGTCACAAGTAAGGCTTACATTAACACTGCAATGAAGCTACTATGAAATTCCCCTAGTTGTCACACTCCGGCGCCTGTTCAGGTCAAGGTACCTAACCAGCACGTCTTTCAGAATGTGGGAGGAAACTGGAACACCCGGAGGAAACCCACCCAGACACGGGGAGAACGTGCAGACTCCACACAGACATTGACCCAAGCTGGGAATCGAACCTGGGTCCCTGGCACTGTGAGGTAGTGCTAACCACGCCGTCCACTGCTGTGTCTTTGTCATGAGGAGGAAATTATGGGATAACTGCAGACTGACTACTGGAGCCTCACTGTAACCAAACAGATGGGACGAATATGAAGACGTCATACAATAAGATTTCTTCTCTACATCTACAGTGCACCTGGTTGGTTAATTTTATATTGGTCTATTTTCACACCTTGGTGACACTGCCACTCATTCGTCTCTTCATATAACATTTCTGGGAATCACTTGCATTCCAACAAAGGAGTAAACAATCTTAAAAATAACAAAAAGAGAACGATGCTGTTTTATTTCTGATGTGGAGATCACGTGTTGGAGATCTCTACTGCCTCCCGAAGATACACAAGGCAAACACACCCGGCCGTCCCATCGTATCGGGCAATGGGACCCTGTGCGAGAACCTCTCCGGCTATGTCGAGGGCATCCTGAAACCCATTGTACAAAGAACCCCCAGCTTTTGTCGCGACACGACGGACTTCCTACAGAAACTCGGCACACATGGAGCAGTTGAACCAGGAGCGCTCCTCGTCACAATGGATGTCTCGGCACTCTACACCAGCATCCCCCATGATGATGGCATTGCTGCAACGGCCTCAGTGCTCAGCGCCAACAACTGCCAGTTTCCAGATGCAATTTTACATCTCATCCGCTTCATCCTGGACCACAATATCTTCACCTTCAACAACCAGTTCTTCATCCAGACACACGGAACAGCCATGGGGACAAAATTCGCACCTCAATATGCCAACATCTTCATGCACAGGTTCGAACAAGACTTCTTCACCGCACGGGACCTTCAACCGATGCTATACACTAGATACATCGATGACATTTTCTTCCTTTGGACTCATGGTGAACAATCACTGAAACAACTCTATGATGACATCAACAAGTTCCATCCCACCATCAGGCTCACCATAGACTACTCTCCGGAATCGGTTGCATTCTTGGACACACGCATCTCCATTAAGGACGGTCACCTCAGCACCTCACTGTACCGCAAGCCCACAGATAACCTCACGATGCTCCACTTCTCCAGCTTCCACCCTAAACATGTTAAAGAAGCCATCCCCTACGGACAAGCCCTCCGTATACACAGGATCTGCTCGGATGAGGAGGATCGCAACAGACACCTCCAGACGCTGAAAGATGCCCTCATAAGAACAGGATATGGTGCTAGACTCATTGATCAACAGTTCCAACGCGCCACAGCGAAAAACCGCACCGACCTCCTCAGAAGACAAACACGGGACACAGTAGACAGAGTACCCTTCGTTGTCCAGAACTTCCCCGGAGCGGAGAAGCTACGGCATCTCCTCCGGAGCCTTCAACATGTCATTGATGAAGACGAACATCTCGCCAAGGCCATCCCCACACCCCCACTTCTTGCCTTCAAACAACCGCACAACCTCAAACAGACCATTGTCCGCAGCAAACTACCCAGCCTTCAGGAGAACAGTGACCATGACACCACACAACCCTGCCACAGCAACCTCTGCAAGACGTGCCGGATCATCGACACAGATGCCATCATCTCACGTGAGAACACCATCCACCAGGTACACGGTACATACTCTTGCAATTTGGCCAACGTTGTCTTCCTGATACGCTGCAAGAAAGGATGTCCCGAGGCATGGTACATTGGGGAAACTATGCAGACGCTGCGACAACGGATGAATGAACACCGCTCGACAATCACCAAGCAAGACTGTTCTCTTCCTGTTGGGGAGCACTTCAGCGGTCACGGGCATTCGGCCTCTGATATTCGGGTAAGCGTTCTCCAAGGCGGCCTTCGCGACACACGACAGCGCAGAGTCGCTGAGCAGAAACTGATAGCCAAGTTCCGCACACACGAGGACGGCCTCAACCGGGATATTGGGTTCATGTCACACTATTTGTAACTCCCACAGTTGCGTGGACCTGCAGAGTTTCACTGGCTGTCTTGTCTGGAGACAATACACATCTTTTTAGCCTGTCTTGATGCTCTCTCCACTCACATTGTTTCGTTTCTTAAAGACTTGATTAGTTGTAAGTATTCGCATTCCAACCATTATTCATGTAAATTGAGTCTGTGTCTTTATAAGCTCTGTTTGTGAACAGAATTCCCACTCACCTGAAGAAGGGGCTAAGAGCTCCGAAAGCTTGTGTGGCTTTTGCTACCAAATAAACCTGTTGGACTTTAACCTGGTGTTGTTAAACTTCTTACTGTGTTTTATTTCTGGCCATGAGGCAACTGAAAGAAGAAGTGGAGGTAATAAACCCAAGAGATCGGGCACCTGTCAATACAGAAAATGCTGCAGTTTGTCTCTTGTTGACCACAGAACTTATTTAAAACACTCCTCACGGAGGGTGTTTCTAGGTGTCCAAATCACCAACAACCTGTCCTGGTCCCTACACACCGATGCTATGGTTAAGAAAGTCCATCTACTTCCTCAGGAGGCTAAGGAAATTCAGCATGTCCGCTATGACTCTCACCAATTTTTACAGATGCACCATAGAAAGCATCCTTTCCTGATGTATCACAGCTTGGTACGGCTCCTGCTCTGACCAAGACCACAAGAAATACAAAAGGTTGGAGTGTAGTCCATTCCATCACGCAAATCAGCCTCCCATCCGTTGACTCTGTCTATACTCCCCACTGCCTCGGCAAAGTAGCCAGCATAATCAAGAACCCCATGCACCCCAGACATTCTCTCTTCCACCTTCTTCCGTTGGGAAAAAGAAACAAAAATCTGAGATCACGTACCAACTCAAGAACAGCTTCTTCCTTGCTGCCATCAGACTTTTATATGGACCTACCTTATATTAAGTTGATCTTTCTCCACACCCTAGCTATAACTATAAGACAATATTAGGTACCCTCTCCTTTCCTTCTACCCTTAATACTCTATGAATGGTATGCTTTGTCCATATAGCACGCAAGAAACAATACTTTTCACTGTATCCCAATACATGTGACAATATGGAGCGACGGAGGTTGAGGGGCGACCTGATAGAAGTTTACAAGATTATGAGAGGCATGGACAGAGTGGATAGTCAGAAGCTTTTTCCCAGGGTGGAAGAGTCAATTACTCGGGAACACAGGTTTAAGGTGCAAGGTTTAAAGGAGATTTACGAGGCAGAGTTTTTACACAGAGAGTAGTGGGTGCCTGGAACTCGTTGCTGGGGGAGGTAGTGGAAGCGGATACGGTAGTGACTTTTAAAGGGCGTCTTGACAAATACATGAATAGGATGGGAATAGAGGGATATGGTCCCCGGAAGGGTAAGTGTCAGGGCAGCATGGTCGGTGCAGGCTTGGAGGGCCGAAGGGCCTGTAATTTTCTTTGTAAAAAACAAAAAAATAAAAAATAATAAAAGAAATCAAATCATTGTGTCATTCCAGGCCAGCATGACAACTATACATGACAACCATGCTGCAGATCACAAACTCACACATAACCAGGAGTGAAATACATTTGCACAGGGAGGTGAAACAAGTTGTACTGCATCTGTCGTCAATTAGAAGTCCAATCCGACATTTAGTGCCATTGCCCAGGATTTAAGGAGCCTGGCAGAGTGGGCTAGGTGCCGGGAGAGTCAGCATAAGCATGCGTGGTTATTCCTGCCAGCAGGAAAACTGACCCCTCTTTATTCTGTGATAGGAATGGGCTGATGCAGAGAACTGCGGATAATTAGCCTCATAATTAGACCATTATTCCTGGGCCACTGGGATTTAGGGATGGCTCAGGGATTCTCCTGAACGTGCCTGGATCACCTCTGCCTCCTGAAGGCCACCTGGCAAAACCCTGTGGGGCTTTGGCCTCCCAGGTTTCTGGGTTTGGGGTGGGTGGGGGGTGTTCCCTCTTTCAAAGGCCCAATCAAGAGACCCAGCATCAGAAAGTGGGGCACCGTTGAAAGCCATTCCCCCCAACGCCCGCCCATTGGGGACCTTTTCCTGATAACCCCCCCAGACCACCTATATATACTCAGGTGTCTACAGGAATCCAGCAATGATCCCTGGTGAACATCTACCTCGCTGTATTACCAGCAGCAGCCACAGCCACTGCTGGTGCTGCCAGTAATCTAGGAATGCCAACCATTGATTAACCAGTAGCTCTCAAGGGTGGGATTACCACCTTACCGGGGATTTAATTCTGTGGGTCGCCCAATTCTGTCTGCTCAAATTCCTGATTTCACTTAAATACCATGGGGCAACCCTGGAGTCTCCCAGGGGTGGGTTTAAACCCACACCACCCTATCCTAAATTCTTCAATGAAATTCTTCCATTGACTTCAATGGAACTAATACATACAGGCAGGGGAATGGTGCTAAGTTATGATGCTCGTTTGGAGAGCCAGTACAGACATGATGGGCCAACTGGCCTCCTTCTGTGTTGTAACAATCTGAAAGAGCTCTCCAACTAGTCTGACTCTTCTCCTCTTTCCACAACAGTGATGGATTATTTCTTTTTGAATGTTAAATTCAATTCCCATTGTAAATAAGGAAAGAAAGCAATTAGAACATAGAACATAGAACAGTACAGCACAGAACAGGCCCTTCGGCCCACGATGTTGTGCCGAGCTTTATCTGAAACCAAGATCAAGCTGATCACCAAGATCAACCAAGATCAATTAGTTCAACCAAAGTTGGTTGTGGGCATCTGAAATGTTTATTGGAGGCTTGTTTTTCACTGAGAAGATGGAGCAATTCCCAGAATGATTATTCTGATACCTTAACAAAATCACCTCAAAAAAGCGGCAGACTACAGTTCCCGTAACTACAATTGTCTCACTTCCAATCTACATTCTGTGATCATGACTGTCTTTGAGTCTAATAACACAATTTGGCGACAGTGGGACAGCAAAAGAAGGGTGAGAACCCATAACTAATTTATGATTGATGGAATCTGTGGTCTAGACTGGCTATTCGCAAAGCACGAAGGACTTGCAGTTGGCAAGCTTTCCCCATTCTTCACCAGTAATGGAAAAGCCCCTCCATCACTAAAAAATAATTGGAGATCTATGTAAGTAACTGAGTTTTTGTTTATTTATGTAATAAAAACTTATTTAAATTTTTCACCATTATTCTACTGCTGCATGTCGAAGTAATCTTTTCATAAGTCTTGTGGTGCACTGAAGCATCTCTGCCTGAGCCAGAAGCTCTGGGTTCGAGTCCCTTCATGGGACTTGGGGGCCAAGGAAGGTGCGTTCATAACGTGGTCAAACAGGTATCGACTTGTAAATCCTTCCAACGCATGTCAATGGCTGGTGGTGAGAATGGGAGAGGTTCCTAGTCAGCTATGTGATGGAAAGTATGTTGGTGCCTCTACCATCACTATCCATAGCTCTGCACTACAACATGCATGGGAAAATGCATGTTGCCCACAGAAACGTGGACTCCCTGAATGAACTTTCAGTGACATGTATTACATCAAAATTGGCCAAATTTCTAACATAGTATGTCTGTACCATCTACAAGATGCACTGCCGCAACTCACCAAGGCTCCTTCCGCAGCAGCTTCCAAACCTCTACTATCTAGAAGTTCAAGGGTAGTAGGTAAATGGGAACACCATCACCTGGAAGCTCCCCACCAAGCTACACACCATCTTGACCTAGAACTAAATCGCTGCTCCTTCACTGGGTCAAAGCCTGGAACTCCCTCCCTAACAGCACTGTGGGTGTAGTTACAACACATGGACTGCAGCGGTTCAAGAAGGTGGCACATTCTCAAGGGCAATGAGGGATGCTGGCCTAGCCCATATCGAATGAAAGAATTTTTTAAAGGTGTTTTTTTTTAAACACTACAGCTGTTGAGCTGGTTAAAAACAGGTTTCTCTCAGCGATTGTCATAGAATTAGTTGTTTGGTTTAAGTCACACCATTCATTTCAAATACAAACGTATTACAATTGGTCTCGATATGTGTTTATTGAACTCAAAACAGGTTGATAAGCAGTCAGTTGTTTAAGTTTGTTCAGTTCTGATTTCTCTGGGAGGGCAGGAATGATCCAAGTAGTGGTGAGTGTGGGAACCATAAAGAATCATCACTGAACACCATTGTGTACTTTTGAGTTTAGCACAGGAATCGTGATGTGCTATTTTTGGTTAGTCAAGATAATCAAACTTAATTGCTGTAAAATCTCAATTGGCAGCGTTCAATTTTCATTTAACAACTTACTGTTTAATCAATCAACTTGTTAGTTCTAGACTAAATCAAGTGGAGTGTTTATTCTGAAGGAATGCGATGAACTGTAGAAAATTCTCTCTTCAATCCCTGGAAATGTTGTCACTGACCTCGATAAATCAAAGGGTTCTTTGAGTATAGAGTTCCCCTTTGGACTGGCCTCCAATATTAAAAGCTGAAGGAAATATCTCGTCTTAAAGCCTCATTAACAGTCAGATCCTGACATCTCCCAGTCAACAGGCACACAAATGTCTCAATCTTACAGATTACAAATACAGTTAATTGTCCCAACGCTGGGTCAGCAACGCAAAAGATTCTATTTCTGTGCTCACACAGCTGCTAGAGTTATTCCACACAATCCATTAACCATATGAATTTATACATTGAATTGGATTGACCCAAATTTATAAACATGCCAGGTAATTAGCCATCCTGAGCTGCCATTAGAAGGGAGCCACTCAAAACCGCTCACAAAAAAATGAGAGCTCTACGGTCTTTAAAGGTTCTTCGATTCATCTTGTTACAATGAAAGGACGGTAAGTTATTATACCCCATTGAGAGATTACAAAGACAATTGCCAAAAAAGAAAATCATTTGAATATGTAGTGTTCTGTTCCAGTGGGAATTTGACCTTTTGCCTTTAGATTTCACCTATAACAGTGCGCGTCTATTGATTCATTTCTGTCAGTGCTCTTTCACATGTTTCCCAAATCAATTCCTCAGGGGCTATCCTTCCTCCAATGCATCACCACTTTTGGACAATGAGCTATTTGACTGCAATGGGCATCACATTTCTAGGATTACAGGGATTGCCAGATGAGGAAAAAAAAAAGCCAAAAAGGTCCATTAAGGCCACGATGCAACATAGATTCCCCAAGATGATACACGGGCTAAAATAATTTTCTGTGCCAATATCCTCTCTCACTAATGCACTGATTTCATCCAGAACTAACACTCACCTCACCTTCTTTCCCCTTTTGCCTGTCCTGCCTAAATATCAAGTACCCTTGGATATTCAGTTCCCAGCCTAAGTCAAGCTGCAGTATTGATTCCGTAACTGCATCACATCATACCCCTGTATACCAATCTATGCTGTTAATTCATCAACCTTATTACGAATGCTCTGTGCATTCAGATACAGTGCTTTTACACTTGTCTTTTCAACATTTTTACATAGTTCTTGTACTCAGCTCCTATTTGCTGCTAGCCCTCGTTTCCTCCACCTTCCACTTTTGTTTTTTACATTTTGATCTTTCATTTCCATCTTTGTTTCTCTCCGTTGTGTCTCCCGCTCAGGTTCCCATTCCCCCTGCCATTCTAGTTTAGACCCTCCCCCACAGTACTCGAGAATATCCCTGGGAGGACATTGATCCTGGCCTGGTTGGGTTTCGCATGACCAGCTTGTAATGGTCTGGTCCACCTACCCCTGAATTGGACCCTACAGTTCAGGAATCTAAATTTCTCCCTCCTACACCAGCCATACGTTCAACCTGATCTATCCTCCTATTCCTGCTCTCACTAGATTGTGGCTTTGAGAGTAATCCTCAGATTACTACCTTTAAGGTCCTGCTTTTTAATTTATTTCCTAGCTCTCTAGGTTCTGCTTTCAGGATCTTACCCTTCTTCTTACCTATGGTGTTTATACGGACATGGATCACAACCTCTGGCTGTTCACCCTCCCCTTTCAGAATGTCCAGCAGCCACTTGGTGACATCCTTGACCCTGCACCACGGAGGCAACATACCATCCTGGTGTCACATCAGTGGCCACAGAAATGTCTATCTGTCCCCCTTACAATAGAATCCCCCATCACTGTTGCTCTCCCACACTTTCCTCTCTCCCCGTTTGACCCCCCTTTCCTCCAAAGCAGTTTAGTCACTTGTGGTGCCACAAACGTGTCTTTTGTTGCAGTCCCCAGAGAAACCATCTGCCCCAACAGTATCCAAAATGGAAAATCTGTTTGAGAGGGAGATGGACCCAGGGCACTCCTGCACTACCTGGCTGGTTCTTTCACTCTGCCTGGTGATCGCTCTCTGCCTGTGCACACTTTACCTGCAGTGTTACCAGCTCATTGTACATGCTATCCACAAAGGTCTCAGCCTTGTGGATGCTCCACAGTGACTTTAGATGCTGCACCAGATCCAAAATACAGATTTGGAATAGCTGCAGCTGGAGACGCTTCCTGCACAATGGTTACCCTGAACACAAAGTGTCCCTGGCTTCCCACAATGCACAGGAAGCGCATTCCACATGGCCAAGCTACCCCGCCATGACTTACCCTTAAATTACTCCATTTACTTTTCCTACCAGAGATGAGGGGTGTTGATTATGAGGAGAGACTGAGCAGATTGGGTTTGTACTCGTTGGAATTTAGAAGGCTGAGGGGGGATCTTATAGAGACCTATAAGATAATGAAGGGGCTGGATAGGATAGAGATGGAGAGATTCTTTCCACTTAGAAAGGAAACTAGAACTAGAGGGCACAGCCTCAAAATAAAGGGGGGGTCAGTTTAGGACAGAGTTGAGGAGGAACTTCTTCTCTCAGAGGGTGGTGAATCTCTGGAATTCTCTGCCCACTGAAGTGGTGGAGGCTACCTCATTGAATATGTTTAAATCACGGATAGATGGATTCCTGATTGGTAAGGGAATTAGGGGTTATAGGGATCAGGCGGGTAAGTGGAACTGATCCACTTCAGATCAGCCATGATCTTATTGAATGGCGGGGCAGGCTCAAGGGGCTAGATGGCCTACTCCTGCTCCTATTTCTTATGTTCTTATGTTCCTCCTGTTTAAAGGATATTAAATATATATCATAGAATCATAGAATCCCTACAGTACAGAAAGAGGCCATTGAGCCTGCACGGACAACAATCCCATCCTGGCCCTATCCCCATAACCCCACATATTTACCCTACTAACCACCCTGACATCCCCCTAACACTAAGGAGCAATTTAGCATGGCCAATCAACCTAACCTGCACATTTTTGGACTGTGGGAGGAAACCAGAGCTCCCGGAGGAAACCCTCGCTGACACGGGGAGAATGTGCAAACTCCACACAGACAGTCACCCAAGCCAGGAATTGAACCCGGGTCCCTGGCGCTGTGAGGCAGCAGTGCTAACCACTGTGCTGTTTCTTCAGAAGGAACTCTTCAAAATGCAGCTAATGAAAATACTTCAAAACTTACTCCAGCTTATAAATCAAAGAAAGGGTTTAATAAAGAAACATCATTGCTCCAAACCTGGTGCCTCACCCTGGGCCACTCCAAGCTCACCACAATTCTACATAGTTCCTATTTATAGTGAATCAGCTGGTCAGCTGACTATTACATCACTCTGTAACTGGTTCCATGGTTTACTGGGTCAGCTGACCCTTACATCTTGTTCCCATTGGTCACATTACATCCAATACAAAGTCATCATCGGTTACATTCTAACATGTGCCACCATGTACAGTGGTTAGCACTGCTGCCTTTACTTTACTTCTTATACTTTAATTACCACTTCATCTAAACTAAAGACCAATTTCGCCTTTAAAGACTGGACAGTAGTGATACTCATTAGGTCCTACTTACCAATGTCACCATTCCTCTCCTATTGGCTCCAGATCCCACTTGATGAGTTTGGTTCCACTGTGATAAACACTCTTGGGTGTTTTTAAAAATCACCCGTCTCATGCAGCTTTTCAACTCCTGGTCTCCTGGAAGCTGAATAAGACAGAGATAGAAAAATCTTTCTTTGAATGTGTCCCTGTCTGAAAAGAGAGGGACATTCCATTGTCTCTCAGGATTTGGGATAATCCACACAAGAACAACTCAGACAATGACTGAATTTACATTCTCAGCATTTACATCCTCGGTTTGTATGTCCATTTTTAAAAACAGGTGTCTAGTTTAAAAGATTAATGGGCCACTGCGTCCTCAGAGCGGCTATCTGTCAGATTCCCATCTGTACGCACTTGCCAGCGCTAAACTTCTTAAGTGCCTGCCTGACCTTCCTGACTGAGGCTGGATAAGGTTCAGGCAGTGCGCCGCGACCCCAACTCCCCAACATTAATATCTAAAAGAAACAGGGAGAAGGACACACTCCATTGTTTACAGCACCCGCTGTAAAGGTCCCGTAGAGGAAAAATGGGCCAACGGGAAGGGAGAGGCTGGACATCCGGGGTGGGGTGGGGTGGGGGTGCGGGGTGCAGAAGTTTTCAGACATTGGGGGGTCTGGGGGATGGTGGGTGGTTGGAAGGGGGAAGGGGGGACTGGGGGGTTGGTTGGAACCTGGGGAGTGGTCAGACATTGTGGGGGTGGAGGTAAGGACAGGTCAGGGTCAGGGGTAAGAGTTGGGTCAGTGTGGGGGTTGGTGGGGGAGGGGGTGGGTGGGGCGTACAGCAGAGTTGGAGGGGGGGAGTCTGTCTGGTCAGGTCAGGGAGTGGGGTTGGGAACATTTGGGTCAGGTTGGGTCGGAAATTGAGGGGGTTGGGTTGGCGTAAGTGCCAGGTCAGGGGTTGGGTTGGGGCGTGAGGCCTGGATCGGGAGGGTGGGGGGATATGTAATATGTTGCCAGGTCAAGGAATGGGTAGCAGTCAAGGTGGTGGGTGTCAGATGGGAGATGTCCAGTGGGTCAGGCCGAGGGTTCAGGCCGGTTGGGGGGCCGGGAGTCATGTCAGGGGTGGGTGGATGTAAGGTCACAGAGATGTGGGTCAGGTCCGGGAGGTTAGGTTGTGTCGGGAGGGCTGGGTTCAGGTCAGGTTGGGGGTGTGGGGTCAGGCATAGTTGGGGAGGGGAAACGGGTCGGTTGTGGTGGGTTGGAGGTTGGTCAGCGGCTCAGTGTGGCGTTCAGGTGGGTGGGGGGGGGGGCTAACCGAGTCAGAGGGTCAGGTTGAGGTACAGGTCTGGGCGTTCGGGGTGAGGAATCCTGTAGAGGGATTGGGGGAATCCCCTGGATGTTCCGGTGTATGGGGGTGTCCCATGCAGGGTAAGTTGGGAGTCCAAACAGTTTCTCTGAAGTTTGAAGTGCTTTCATTTCTATAACTCCTGTAACTCAGAGTAACTATAAGTGTAACACTGGCAGAACCATAGCGATTTAAGTCACTTTGTCGAATGGTTCCCAGCGCAGTGCGTCCAGGGGAAGTTAGCATTTCTGGACATTTGCCACGTAAACCCTTTCGTGGGAACTTTCCAGAGGGATTCCCCAGGGTACCCCCAAAATGTGATGTTGGTGAACCATATATTTGTCTATAACTTGGGGCTTTGAATCCTCTTTGTGACATTCCAAAGATACTCGACACTATTCTTCAGAATTCCCGATGCACTGACTCCACGCGAATTGCTCGGGAGATTTGAACTTCCAATTGGCATTCCTTTGCTCCCTAGGACCCTCCAAAAAAGTCTTCAACTCTGAGTTAGAGTTGGAGGTGTTTTTACAGTTCCGACTTACTTACCTAAATGTTTATCCAGGAAATGTTAGACATAAAGGCCCCCACCACCTGACTAGCTCTCCTGACTGCCCCCTTAACCCAATCTGATTCAACTCAACATCTGAAGAAGTCCCCCCCCCAAAAACCTTCCCTGACCCAACCTGACTAGACCAAGACCGGACAATCTTTCTCAACCCGACCAAGCTACCCTCGACCCACCTACCCATCCACCCACCTACCCATTTACCACCTGCCACTCAACCACCACACCCATCTGCCACACTACACACCTGGCACCCTATCTAACTACAACTCCACCTAACTATGACCCCACCCATTTGCCAACATACCAATATCTACCTGCCACCCCACCCACCTGGCACTCTGCCACCCTTTCCATCAATCCACCACTCTACATCCTTGCCACCCTATGCCATTACACACTTACTTTGATTTGATTTTGATTTATTATTGTCACATGTTTTGGGATACAGTGAAAGTATTGTTTCTTGCATGCTATACAAACAAAACATACTGTCCATAGGGTACATAGGGGAGAAGAAAAGGAGACGGTGCAGAATATAATGTTGCAGCCACCAATAGGCTGTAGAGATAGATCAACTTAATATATGGTAGATCCATTCAAACGTATGATGGCAGCAGGCAATAATCTGTTCTTGAATTGGTTGGTACATATTCACAGACTTTTGTATCTTTTTTCCAATGGAAGAAGATGGAAGAGAGTATGTCCGAGGTGCATGGGGTCCTTGATTATGCTGGCTGCTTTTCCAAGATGCAGGAAGTGTAGGCGGAATCAATGGATGGGAGGCTGGTTCTTAGAATGCTGTCGCAATAGTTTCCTCGAACAGTATGTTACAGAACCTACGAGGGAGCAAGCTACCTTGGATCTGGTCCTGTGTAATGAGACAGGTAAAATTAATGATCTCCTTGTGAGGGATCCTCTTGGAATGAATTCCCTCTGGGAATGG
Organism: Mustelus asterias; assembly: GCF_964213995.1. Lineage (NCBI taxonomy): Eukaryota > Metazoa > Chordata > Chondrichthyes > Carcharhiniformes > Triakidae > Mustelus > Mustelus asterias. The sequence goes on from NC_135819.1 coordinate 35,728,807, forward strand.
AGGGATACAAACGATTGGTCTAGTTGGACCAAAGAACGGCACAGGCTTGGAGGGCCGAAGGGCCTGTTTCCTGTGCTGTACTGTTCTTTGTTCTTTGTTCTTTGAATGATCACAATATGGTTGAATTTCTAATACAGATGGGGGGTGAGAAAGTAGGGTCCCAAACCAGTGTCCTCTGCTTGAACAAGGGGGATTACAATAGGATGAGGGCGCAGTTGGCTAATGTAGACTGGGAACACAGACTAATTGGTGGGACAGTTGAGGAACAGTGGAGGATTTTTAAGGAGATTTTTCTCAGTACTCAGCAAAAATATATTCCAGTGAAAAAGAAGGAATGTAAGAAAAGGGATAACCAGCCATGGATAACTAAGGAAATAAAGGAGAGTATCAAATTAAAAACAATGCATACAGAGTGGCGAAAATTAGTGGGGAACTAAAATATTGGGAAAGCTTTAAAAAACAACAAAGAACTACTAAGAAAGCAATAAAGAAAGGAAAGATAGATTAGGAAAGTAAACTAGCACAAAATATAAAAACTGACAGTAAAAGTTTTTACAAATAAATAAAATGGAAAAGAGTGGCTAAAGTAAATGTTGGTCTCTTAGAAGATGAGAAGGGGGATTTAATAATAGGAAACGAGGAAATGTCCGAGGCCTTAAACAAGTTTTTTGTGTCGGTCTTCACAGTGGAGGACACAAATAGCATACCAATAATTGACAGTCATGGGACCGTAGGGGGTGAGGACCTTAAAACGATCACTATTACTAAAGAGGTAGTGCTGGGTAGGCTAATGGGACTAAAGGTAGACAAGTCCCCTGGTCTGGATGGAATGCATCCCAGGGTACTAAAAGAAACGGCAGAAGTAATAGCAAATGCATTAGTTGTAATTTATCAAAATTCACTGGACTCTGGGGAGGTGCCAGCTGATTGGAAAACAGCTAATGTAAAGCCACGGTTTTAAAAATGAGGTAGACAAAAGGCAGGTAACTACAGGCTGGTTAGCTTAACATCCATAGTTGGGAAAATGCTGGAATCTATCATTAAGGAAGAAATAGCAGGACACCTGGAAAAGCCTGGTTCAATCAAGCAGACGCAACATGGATTCATGAAGGGAAAGTCATGTTTGACTAATTTACTGGAATTTTTTGAGGATATAATGAGTGCGGTTGACAGAGGGGAACCGGTGGATGTGGTGTATTTAGATTTCCAGAAGGCATTCGATAAGATGCTTCACAAAAGGTTGCTGCATAAGATACAGGTACACGGAGCTGGGGGTAAAGTGTTAGCGTGGATTGAGAATTGGCTATCTAACAGAAAGCAGAGAGTCGGAATAAATGGGTGCTTTTCCGCTTGGCAATCAGTGACTAGTGGCGTGCCGCAGGAATCGGTGCTGGGGCCTCAACTATTTACCATATACATAGACGATCTGGAAGAGGGGACCGAGTGTAGGGTAACAAAGTTTGCGGATGACACAAAGGTGAATGGGAAAGCAAATTGCGTGGAGGATACAGTCTGCAGAGAGATTTGGATAGGCTGAGTGAGTGGGCAAGGACCTGGCAGATGGAGTATAAAGTTGTTAAGTGTGAGGTTATCCACTTTGGAAGGAATAACAGTAAAATGGATTATTATTTAAACGGTGAAAAATTACAACATGCTACTGTGCAGAGGGACCTGGGGGTCCTTGTGCATGAATCACAAAAACTCAGTTTGCAGGTGCAGCAGGTAATCAAGAAGGCAAATGGAATGTTGGCCTTTATCGCGAGAGGGATGGAGTATAAAAGCAGGGAGGTCTTACTGCAACTGTACAGGGTACTGGTGAGGCCGCACCTAGAGTATTGTGTACAATTTTGGTCCCCTTATTTAAGAAAGGATATATTAGCTTTGGAGGGGGTACAGAGAAGGTTCACCAGGTTGATTCTGGAGATGAGGGAGTTAGCTTATGAGGAGAGATTGAGTAGACTGGGCCTGTACTCATCGGAGTTTAGAAGGTTGAGGGGAGATCTTATAGAGACATATAAGATAATGAAGGGGCTAGACAGGGTAGAAGCAGCGAGGTTATTTCCACTTACAATGGAAACAAGAACTATGGGGCATAGCCTCAAAATATGGGGGAGTCAATTTAGAACAGAGTTGAGGAGGAACTTCTTCTCCCAGAGGGTAGTGAATCTTTGGAATTCTCTGCCCAGTGAAGCAGTAGAGGCTACCTCATTAAATGTGTTTAAGTCACAGATAGATAGATTTTTAACCATTAAGGGAATTAAGGGTTATGGGGAGCGGGCGGGTAAGTGGAACTGAACCCACTGTCAGATCAGTCATGATCTTATTGAATGGCGGAGAAGGCTTGAGGGGCTAGATGGCCTACTCCTGCTCCTATTTCTTATGTTCTTATGTTCTTATTAAACCACCAGGTTTTCACATTTGTAAGTCCAGAAAGGTTTGCATTAAGTTTCTGGAGCTCAAATCCAGATTAATGCCGTTAGGGTCCCAAACCAGAACCTTAACGTATGTTATGAAGCCAGACTAGACCCCAACAATTTTTCTTTTTTTGGTGTATATGTGAGTAAAGGATGCTTCACTCCAGGAGTAAGTCTACTGACAATTTAGGGATCTTTTACTGTGCTTACTTCTTACTGTGCTTACCCCAGTCCAACGCCAGCATCTCCACATCATCTTTTATCAAACCAAGCTTTATTCATAACACAGTTGAAGTATAACTCTAACAAAATGAAGCAGCTTAACTCTTAACAGTTGAACAAACTTTAAACATGAAAGAAACAACTCTAATTTCTAACTTATCATTATTTCAGTTCCAAAGAATCAACATTCTTCTTACAGACTGAAAAGCCACTTTAAATATAGTTAGCAATCACAAATCTATTTGCTATAACAAGTGTAGACAGCCTTGGAGTTTTCAGATACAGAGCTTTCAGAAGCCTACCAAACTCTCATAAGTTCCACTAGTACTGCCAAACTCCAACTCCTTTCTGCAAAAGGTGGTTTCTTTTTTGCTACAGTTCCATGACTGCACATAGACCATAACATCACATAACTCTGTCAATCACTCTAATCCGAAATCCCAGGGGAACTTAAGTAAACAAAAGTCCATTAACTCTACTTAATATAACCACTTGCAAGGTTGAAATGAGTAATTATTCTGCTTCCCCAGCTTCTGAGCTGTATTCCCTCCAGACATACTGACTACCTGTAGAAAAAAACTGAACTTTAAAGCAGTCTCCTGAAACATTAAAAAAAACACACTATACATATAATTCACATTTTCATTACAATGCACAAGGTTTCCAATATTTAAATATTTAGCTGGTTAATGTCCCTCTTACATCAGGACCCTGAGTACAGGACCAGACTGAGATGCAGTTTGGAAAGATGGGTGGAAGAGGTATTTGAAATGGCTTAAATATTTTTCAAATCACAGGGAATAATAAGACCATAAGACATACGAGCAGAATTAGGCCACTCAGTCCATCGAGTCTGCCCCGCCATTCAATCATGGATGATTTTTTTCTCATCCTCCTTCTCCTGCCTTTTCCCCATAACCCCTGATCCCCTTATTATTCAAGAACCTATCTATCTCTGCCTTAAAGACACTCAATGACCTGGCCTCCACAGCCTTCTGCGGCAAAGAGTTCTACAGATTCACCACTCTCTGGCTGAAGAAATTCCTCCTCATCTCTGTTTTAAAGAATCGTCCCTTTAGCCTGAGGTTGTGCCCTCTGGTTCTAGTTTTTCCTACTAGTGGAAACATCCTCTCCACGTCCACTCTATCCAGGCCTCACAGTATCCTGTAAGTTTCAAAAAGATACCCCCTCATCCTTCTAAACTCCAACGAGTACAGACCCAGAGTCATCTGTTCGCCATACGACAAGCTCTTCATTCCAGGGATCATTCTTGTGAACCTCCTCTGGACTCTTTCCAAGGCCAGCACATCCTTCCTTAGATAAGGGACCCAAAACGGCTCACAATGCGCCAAATGGGATCTGACCAGAGCATTATACAGCCTCAGAAGTACATCCCTGCTCTTGTATTCTAGCCCTCTCGACATGAATGCTAACATTGCATTTGCCTTCCTAACTGCAGACTGAACCAGCACGTTAACCTTAAGAGAATCTTGAACAATGACTCCCAAGTCCCTTTGTGTTTCTGATTTCCTAAGCATTTTCCCATTTAGAAAATAGTCTATGCCTCCATTCCACCTTCCAAAGTGCATAATCTCACACTTTTCCACATTGTATTCCATCTGCCATTTCTTTGCCCACTCTCCTAACCTGTCCAAGTCCTTCTGCAGCCCCCCGCTTCCTCAATACTACCTGTCCCTCTACATATCTTTGTATCATCTGCAAACATAGCAACAGTGCCTTCAGTTCCTTCCTCCAAATTGTTAACGTATATTATGAAAAGTTGTGATCCCACCCCTGATTTCTGAGGCACACCACTAGTCACCGGCTGCCATCCTGAGAAAGACACCTTTACCCCCACTCTCTGCCTTCTGCCAGTCAACCAATCCTCTATCCATGCCAGGATCTTACCATTAACACCATGGGCACTTAACTTATTTAACAGTCACCTATGCCGCACCTTGTCAAAGGCCTTCTGGAAATCTAAATAAGTCACGTCCACTGGCTCTCCTTTATCTAACTTCCTTGTTACCTCCTCAATGAACTCTAACAGATTTCTCAGACATGACCTCCCCTTGGCAAAGTTTGGCAAGACAGAAAGAAACCAAAGGTGTTAGTCTTGTTATAATTCAGGTCAGAAACTCCCAAAGTGTTTTATGAAGTCCACCTCAATCATAAGTTTTGTAATTTGAATTTGGCTGGGATAAGCGTGATATGTTTCACTTCAAGTATGATTCAAATGACCCATTAGGGAGCTTTTATTAAACAAAGTTTATTTAAGAATACAGTTAACAGACAGCAATATTTTTTTACCAATGACAAACAAGAAAACCAAACAACCATAATATATAACTTTTAACAACTATACGAAATGTTCCAACCAAACAAACCTCCTTAAAACATAACCCTGCCACAGGTTTAACACACGTGATGCTGGAACGTAGTCTTTTGGTTGAAGAATGGAAACTCTGACTTCCCAGCCTTGTAACTTCCAGTAGACCTTGAGGTAGAGATATCACCACTGCTAGCCTTTAGTTTTTCCCAGCAAATCACTTCAAGAGACCGAGACACTCTAGTTACTAGCCAGCAAACCATCAACAGCAGTATTTTCACTCCAGGAAAGCAAGAGAACCTGCTTCCAGCTAGCCAGCAGAATTTACAACACCATGGAGTGGGACAGAGAAACTCTGCCTGCAGGTTGAAAACCAGGACAGCTTCTGAATCTGAATCAAAGCTGATTCATCTGTGGAGGAACCACCTGACTTTGACTTGTCGATCAATCTTCCCCAACAGTGCAGCCCAGAACTGAATAAAGCCCAGAGTAAAAATAAACAAAACCCCATTTAAGCCATTGAAGCAGCAATAAAAGGACTTCTAGCTGACAGCTGGTGCCACCATGAAAAAAGCTGCTTACAATCTGCAGAGAACATGATTTTAAAATAAACATTTCTTAAAGGTTCACTAGCATCACGGGGCGGCACGGTAGCACAGTGGTTAGCACTGCTGCTTCACAGCTCCAGGGTCCTGGGTTCGATTCCCGGCTCGGGTCACTGTCTGTGTGGAGTTTGCACATTCTCCTCGTGTCTGCATGGGTTTCCTCCGGGTGCTCCGGTTTCCTCTCACAGTCCAAAGATGTGCGGGTTAGGTTGATTGGCCAGGTTAAAAATTGCCCCTTAGAGTCCTGAGATGCGTAGGTTAGTGGGATTAGCGGGTAAAATATGTGGGGGTAGGGCCTGGGTGGGATTGTGGTCGGTGCAGACTCGATGGGCCGAATGGCCTCCTTCTGCACTGTAGGGTTTCTATGATTCTATGATCACAATCTGTAGAGAATAAAGAATTCCCCAACAAATGATGAGAAATGGTGATAAGAATGGTGGTTTAGCCAGTCTATCTCACTCAGTCATCAGTCACTTGATCTGAACACTTTCCTCTCCCACACATAAAAAAAATTAAATTTCCTCCAATGACTCAATCAGGGAAATGGAGGAGACGAAGGGCGGGATCTTAAGCCCATTCTCGCATTCCGCAAGATTGCCTGCATTGCTTCGGATGCGGTAAAATCCAGAAGTCGCGGATCTCGCCGGTGTGAACCTGATTTAAATATTTTAATAGTTTTTAATCTAATTATAATAGATTTTAATATAATTAAAATGCACCTGCCGATATTGACCCCACCCCCCGCAATATATTCCCACCGCACGGATGTGGTGTCACATTGGTACAATTTATAACAGGTTTACCTATACATGAACCTGTCATGGGCAACCTCTCAGGGGTGTAAAGGTCAGTATAGCCTCCAGGGCAGAGGGTTATGGCCAGGCAGTGGCCCCTGGCACAGGTTGGAACCGCAGTGTTGATCTTCAAGGCTGAGAACCAACTTCTAATTAAAAATATTCTAAACAGTATTCAATAGAAATAAAGACATTGAACATTATACTTCCATAAGACTTTCATATTTTTAACAATGTTTTGACATTGCACGCACTTTCGTAAGTCAGGCAGGAAGTTTGTGGAGTGTGGGAAAGTGAAGTGGAAGTATGAAAAGTTTACACTGGATATTTTCACATGCCAAGGAGAGTGATTTCCCTTCCACCCCCCACTTCTCTATCTGTGACGACAGTGACACATTGGGGAAATAGAAGATGGATTAAGGATGACTTTCATCTCCAAGAGGTTGCAATGCTAGTGTGAGCCCAAAGGGAGTTTGTACATGAATTATTTTAATATATATAACGTGAGCCTCATCTTTTCCTTTCATTCAATCAGCTGATATCTGAACAGTGCTTAGAAATGCTATAAGATTGTATTTGTAGAAAAGTTAATGATTATACAGAGCAGGCCTATTAAGTTTAATTCTTACTTCCCATAGGGTAATTAGATCAGAAGCTGGATTTGATTCCATTTAAATCTCACATTTTTACTATAATGAAATAAAGAAAGAAGTGGTGATGCAGAAGCTCTTTTTTAAATCAAATCATTGGCAAGTCTGTAAGGAAGCTAAACTAACTTCCAATGATGCACATAATGTCATTATGTCATTTTCCATTTCGAATTATGTCCTTTCCTCAAAATCTATTGTAAGAAGTCTCACAACACCAGGTTAAAGTCCAACAGGTTTATTTGAATTAAATCATGAGCTTTCGCTGCTCCTTCCTCAGGTGAGTGACTTTAACCTGATGCTGTGAGACTTCTTCCTGTGCCCACCCCTGTCCAATGCCGGCATCTCCACATCAAAGCCTATTGTTCTTACTCAGATAGAGTCGGTATTTAGAGCACTGCTGAAATCCCTAATCGTGGGATTTTAACAGCATGGACTGTTCTGAAGATATAAAATTCAAAATAACCTTGCCTTAGTCATCTACAATGATTCTAACAGGACATCCTTACTCTCATGAAATTCCAGCTAATATACAAGAACAGTAAGAAGTCTCACAACACCAGGTTAAAGTCCAACAGGTTTATTTGGTAGCACAAGCCACAAGCTTTCGGAGCGCTGCCCCTCCATCAGGTGAGTGGGAGTTCTGTTCACAAACAGGGAATATAAAGACACAAACTCAATTTACAAAATAATGGTTGGAATGCGAGTCTTTACAGGTAATCAAGTCTTAAAGGTACAGACAATGTGAGTGGAGAGAGGGTCTCAACTGGGATCTTGGGTTCATTTCACACTATCTGTAGCCCCCACGACTTGCCTGGGCTTGCAAAATCTCACTAACTGTCCTGGCTGGAGACAATACACATCTCTTTAACCTGTGCTTAACCCTCTCTCCACTCACATTGTCTGTACCTTTAAGACTTGATTACCTGTAAAGACTCGCATTCCACACATTATTTTGTAAATTGAATTTGTGTCTTTATATGCCCTGTTTGTGAACAGAACTCCCACCTACCTGATGAAGGGGCAGCACTCCGAAAGCTTGTGGCTTGTGCTACCAAATTTAACCTGGTGTTCTGAGATGTCTTATTGTGCTTACCCTAGTCCAACGCCGGCATCTCCACATCATAATATACAAGAATGCATGGCGTGATCATTGATTAGATTTCTGACCATATAGCCATATCATACTAACATGACTATACCATACCAACATGGACATACCATGCCAACAGGATCATGCCATGCCAATATGGTCATACCATGCTAGCCTGACCATACCATGCCAATATAACCAGACTGTAACAACATAACAATGCCATATCAACATGGCCATACCAACATGATCATACCATGCCAATGTGATCATACCATACAAACATAGCCATACCACACCAACATGGTCACATCATACTAACATAGCCATGCCATACCAAAATGACCATACAATACAAAATGACAATACCATTCCAATATTACCATATCATACTAACATAGTCATACCACACATGACCATAAAATACCATACTCACATTACCCACATAACTATACCATAGCAGCATGACCATACCGTGCCAACATGTCTATACTGTACCAACATGGTGATACCATGTCACCATAGTCATACTATAAATATATGACCATGTCATGCCAACATGATCATAACATGAGCATACCAAACTGACCATATGATGCCAACATGACCATACCATGCCAGCACAGACATGTTATATCAACATGGCCATACCATTCCAAAATGGCCATGCCGTCATGGCCAAAGCATTCATGACCATGATATACGATACTCAAATGACTAAACGGTACGAGCATGACCATACCATACTAGCATGACCATTCCATGCCAATATGACCATATCATGGCAATATGGCCATATTATGCCAATATGCCCATACCATACCAACGTGACTATAACATACCAACATGGCCATCCTATAAAAACATGACTATACTGTGCCAACATGACCATATCATAACATGACCATACAATATCAAAATGACTATACAATGCCAACATGACTACCATGCCAGTATAGACACACCATGTCACCATGTCCACATCATTCCAACATGGTAATACCATACCAAAATGACCTACCATGCCAACATCACCATACCATAACATGACCATACCAACATGGCCATACCATACAACAGAACCATACTGTAATGACCAGCTATGTTAGGTGTTGTGGGTTTTAAACAAAAAGAAAAAAAATGGCTTCCACACATAGATTCAAAATAACAATATGTTTATTTCAGGAGCTGTTGCCTGTACAGTATAGAAAATGAAACTAAGGCCGGGACCTGTGAAACAGCCCAATGACCTCATGATCAAATCATGTGCCTGGCTCTTAAAGCAATCATGCAACCACTTAAATATATAACATGCCTCCCACTTTACTTCTTTGTTCATGACAACAAATAACTATGGTGTTATACATAGGACAAATAATATTCGAGACACAGCGCTATGCATCTTTAATCATTATACACAGTCAATAAGAAAGTTGATCAGAAGAACATCTATTCCTCATTGGTTGTACACAACACTCTGGAGTTTGGTTGTCCTTGACACTCGGATTATGATTTGTAACTTCAGTAGATACTTATTCTCTTGGAACCAATTCTGCATCATTCTCACATACTATAGTAGCATAGACACAATCATCAGATAATTCACATTCAATTATGTCTTCCTTAGTAGTATTCACAACACTAGGGACTAAAGAAGTTGGTACTTCTGGCAATGATTCAGAGAAATCATTTCAAGATGACAACAATTGGGCAGCATGGTGTTGCCAAACTATTTCATCTTTGGTTTGTACCATATAAGAAATTAGACCTGTTTTGCCAAAACTATGGCTGGTACCCATTTCCCATTCATGGCATAATTACACACAAACACTTGGGGTAGGAATTTCCGGCCACGCTCATCCCAAAACTGGAAAATCCCGTCCGAGGTCAATGGACTTTTGTATGGTTCTCTGCCCTGCCCCCCCCCCCCCACTCCGCTCCAATTCTCATGGCGGGCGGAACAGGAAAACTCCCCCTTTGATCTCCTTGTTGAAATGAGCCTTGCTTTGCTCTCACTTCTCATCTAGTAACTTGAGATTGTTGTTGACACCCTACTATCTCTGAGGTTTCTGGAGGTAACAACGAATCAAACATAGTTCTCAACTTTCTCTTTAAGAGTAAGAATGCAAGTGAACTTTGGGTAGTCGCATGAGTAGTGTTTCTATAAGATGCCAAAAAGCTATTCACACAATGTGATAATGAACCGTTCTGAGAGGTGTGCAAAATGACCCATTGACTGTGAGCATTTGTCAAGATGTGGAGATGCTGGCGTTGGACTGGGGTAAACACAGTAAGTAGTCTAACAACACCAGGTTGAAGTCCAACAGGTTTATTTGGTAGCAAAAGCCACTAGCTTTCGGAACAGGCTGTCCCTTCAACAGGTGGGTGGGAGTTCTGATTACAAACAGAGCACAAAGACACAAACTCAATTTACATGAATAATGATTGGAATGTGAGTCTTTACAGCTAATCAAGTCTTAAAGGTACAGACAATGTGAGTGGAGGGAGCATTAAGCACAGGTTAAAGAGATGTGTATTGTCTCCAGACAGGACAGCTAGTGAGATTTTGCACATCCAGGCAGGTTGTGGGGGTTACAGATAGTGTGACATGAACCTAATATCCCAGTTGAGGCCGTCCTCATGTGTGCGGAATCTGGCTATCAGTCTCTGCTCAGCAACTCTGCACCGTGTGTCATGAAGGCCGCCTTTAGGTGGAGAGAAAGCCCTGGTAACACAGGATGGCAGTAGGACAATAGTTAGAAAGGATCTGGCCTCAGAGATCAGGATGTAGAATCAATATGGGTGGAAATTAGGAATAGCAACATTCAGAAAACACTGGTATGAGTAGTTTATAGACCTCCTAAGAGTAGTTATATTGAACATTATTCAATAAATTATTGGAGACTCTAACAAAGGTAATGTAATAATTGTGGGTCTTTAATCTTCACTTAGACTGGGACAATCAAATTGGCAAGAGTGGTCCTGAAGATGAGATTGTAGAACGTTTTTGAGAGAGTTTCTTGGAACCATAGGTTGTGAAACCAATTAGGGATAAAGTTATCTTAGATCTAGTATTGTGTAATGAAGCAGGGCCAATTAGTAATGCTGTTGTGAAGGATTATTTGGGAAATAGCAATCATAATACCATTGAAAGCCATTTTAAATTTGAAAGTGGCATGCTCCAAACATGAATCTTAAACTTACAGTTATATATGAAAGAGGGGAGAACTAGTAAGGCTAATTGAGTAAATAGACTAAAAGGTATTGAGGTAAATGAAGAGGTATGGAGGCAAATGAAACAGTTCAAAATCTTCAACAAAATTACATCCCATTGAAAAACAAAAACTGTGAGAAAGACACATCCATGGTAAATGTGTGGGTTGTGGGGATAGAGCCTGGGTAGGATTGTAGTTGGTGTCGGCTCGATGGGCCGAATGGCCTCCTCCTACACTGTAGGGATTCTAGGTTCTAAGTAAGTAAAGGATTAAGGGCAACAAGATGGCAACAGGTGGAATATATTGTATCTGAAGTTTGGTCATA